>NC_092335.1:101107500-101415000 GCF_046630445.1 Rutidosis leptorrhynchoides
TCTGGAACTAAAATCTGTCATTGAATATACAAAATGGACATGATTGAGCTCAATGGAAAGGAGCAATAAGAGCTGAATTAGAATCGCTCGATAAAAGAAAAGTTTTCGGATCAATCGTTATCACTTTTAAAGATGTGAAACGTATGGGATACAAATGAATTTTTATCCGAA
The DNA here is from genome assembly GCF_046630445.1 of Rutidosis leptorrhynchoides. Taxonomy (NCBI): domain Eukaryota; kingdom Viridiplantae; phylum Streptophyta; class Magnoliopsida; order Asterales; family Asteraceae; genus Rutidosis; species Rutidosis leptorrhynchoides. The sequence continues at coordinate 101,107,672 of NC_092335.1, forward strand.
AAGAAATGTGCAAATGAAGTTACAAGGCAAAACTAGACTTGTAACTCAATATTTCCCACAAAGACCAGAAATGAATTAGGAGGAAAAATTATCCTCCTGTAATGGATACAATTACTTATTAGATACTTAATCAACCTGGTAGTTATTTAAATGCATCTCATGAATGTTGTTACTGCTTATCTGTATGGATCACTTAATAGTGATATATATGAATATACCTAAAGGGTTAAGGTATCATAAGCATCTAATGTAAAACCCAAGGGAATATATTCCATTAAATCACAAAGATTTCTAAGTGGGTTTATACAAACGGGACGTATGTGGTATAACCGATTAAATGACTACTTGATAATAAAAAAGGGTATAAATATAAACTTATTTTGCACGTATGTTTTATAAAAACAATGTTCGGATATGAGATCGTAGTTGTTTATATCAATGTTCTTAACATCATATGAACAAATAAAGAGATCTATGAAATCATTCAACTTCTAAAGAATTATTTTGAAATGAAAGATCTTGAAAAAACCAAGTATTACCTTGGATTGCAAATTGAGCATATGCCTAATGGTTTACTTGTACATCAAACAACTTATACCGAAAAGATTTTAAAACATTTTTTTTAAAGACAAACTCATTGTTGTTAGATCACTCAATATTGACACTGATCTATTTCATCCCTGCGAAGATCATGAAAATCTTAACAGATCGGAAGTTCCATTTTTTTAGTGCAATTGAGGTTCTTATGTATCTTATAGATTGTACAAGACCTGACATTTCTCTTGCAGTTAATTTGTTGGCAAGATTCAGCTCAAATGACAATGGAGCGGGATCAAACACATATTTTGATACCCTTGAGGAACTGCTTATTTAAAATTATTTTATTCTAACGCTTCAAAACAAGATTTGGTTGATTATGTATATGCAGGTCATTCATCAAATCCTCATAAAGATAAATCTCAAACTCGATATGTATTCCTAAATGGAGGTACCACAAAATCATGGCGTTCTTAAAATAAACACTTGTTGCAACATCATCAAATCATGACGAAGTGATTGTATTATATGAAACTACTCGAAAATGTGTTTGGTTGAGATCAATGACACAAATCATTAATGATTCTTGTGGACTAGAACACTATAAAAGACCAACAACTATCTTCACCAATAACTATATATGAAGATAATGCAGCTTGCATAATACAAATGAAAGAAGAGTATCAAAAGTGACAGAACAAAATATAAATGTTGATGAGGCGCCAAAACCATAGACGATCTTAACGGTCATAAGTTTGATGGAAAAGAATGGTATGTTGGTAAGGCTCAGAAAAGACTACAAGAGAATAGGAATTGAAACAAGGGTTTGAGCAAACCATGAAGGAGACTGTAGACAAATCACAGGGGCTAAACTTGTACATAAAAGATTTAGATGATACAGTTTCAGATGAAAACCTCAGATTCTTCTCATATACTCAAGATCTCGTAAAAGACAACCAGATTAAAATGAGATACGTCCAATCAACAACTCTGCCGATCTTTATACCAAAGCACTGCCAACTGCTATTTTCAGAATACACGTTTATAATATTGACATGAGGCATGTTCAGAAGATGTAACAACTCAGACGTTGCCTACTTGAGGGGGAGTCAACTCTATGCTGCACTCTTTTTCCCTTAGCTAAAGTTTTATCCCAATGGGTTTTCTTTAGCAAGGTTTTTAACGAGGCAGTACTAGTTATTCTCTAATAAAATTGTCATTCAAGGGGGAGTGTTATAAAATATCTAGATTGTGTTATAAAATATCTAGATTGGATGTTAATTTTATTATTATTATATTTCTTGCATAGTAATATTTTATACTATAAATAGACATGTATGGTAACCATTTAAGGTACACCATTTCTCTTGAAATATCAATATCAATATCAATATTTCTTCTCTCCTTCTTCTCTCTTTTTCTCTCTTTGTTCTTATAACCATTAAAGGTAGTTATAAGCCTACTGAATTATAACAATATTTATATTTCACGTGAAGCACTGATATTCATGAAAATAAAAAAATAAAAAAAAATTAATTAACCAAAAAATGGAAATGGGGAAGTAAACCGGCCAATAGCACACCAATACCAGGCAACAATCAACTGGAGAAGATTAATCAAAGTTTACAAGCGCTACCAAATCAATCATGTCGACCTTCATCAACCTCTCATCTTCACTAATCTCTCATGGCACCATAAAACCTCAACATCCCCTTTCACTTTCACCTTCACCTTCATTCTCAAACACACTCAAGGTACTCTTTTGCTCTAATTAACTACCACTCTTCAGAGCTGAAGACTGGAGTTGTTGCCAAACTTAATGAAACATATAAAAATTCTAACTTTCTTTTGTGATCTGATGAAATGTTTGTTTGATTTGGTTTAAAGGGTAATGGAAGACTAGTGTTGTTGCGAGTCAAGTGTTTGAATGAGCAGAGTAGAGATGTTGTGGAATCTGGATCTACTTCAGATTCTACTGGCATTTCACCATACAGTTGGTGTGCAGGTATTGGTGGATTAGGGTTTCTTGAAACAAGTTACTTGAGTTATTCGAAACTCAGTGGTGCAGATGCGTTTTGTCCTGTTGGAGGTGGTTCTTGTGGTGATATACTTAACAGCAATTACGCTTTTGTTTACGGTACTTTTCGTTTATCTTGTAATTATGTTTACAACTAACTTACTACCACTGCTGCTTATATTGTTTATTAATTATATGTATCTGTTGAAATTAGACAACTTTAGTGAACATTTGTGACAAATTGTTTGAATGTAGAACAGTTGGCCTTAGTATGTATGTGTTAGGTTTTCATATTTGAAATGTATATTTTCATATCATCCCATATGATTACGCAAAGAAACAGTTACAGGGTGCAAAGATAGTAGTTATCAGCTCGAATTGTATGTTTATCGATGTATGAGTAAACGTTGGAAAATAATTGTTATATTTTGGCAGGAATTCCTCTTCCTTTGATTGGAATGGTTGCATATGGCGCTGCGACATTCTTTTCATTAAAGTTGGCTTCAAAGAACTTGCCTTTTGGGATTGATGAAAGTACCGGTGGACTGATTTTACTTGGCACAACTACATCAATGGCAACTGCTAGCGCTTACTTTTTGTACATATTAAACACACAATTTCCAGGAGCTTCGTGCTCTTACTGTTTGGTATCCGTTCTATTGTCATTCTCCTTGTTCCTCACATCTGCAAAGGTAAATGTGCACGTCTAAGCACTCACATTTACAAACAAAATATTCCCAATTTGTCTAAGTGAGTGAGCACTTAGCAAGTTAGATATTACTTTGAATAAAAAGAGAATATTTTTTTTATTTGATATTATGCTTTTTGAATCTGTTAATGAATAAACCTTTTCATTTGATATGAAGAATTTGGGGTGGCAAAAGATCCGAGATGAAGTGGGTTTGCAGTTATGTATAGCTGGTCTTGTTTTTGCTGCTTTAAATAACTCGTATAGTGCAACCCCTTCACCCCCTGCACGGTAACTTTGATGCTAATTCTCAGCAATATCTTTATGACACTCGTCTTTTACATTCATCCTATTTTGTTGTTAATTTGTTATGAAGGAATGATGCATCAGGTACTTGTAAATAATCTCTATGCTATTATTTCATTTCTATATATTTCTGTAGGTTTGGAGAAAAGTTTCTTCCATATACTCCAACTGAGATCAAGGCACCATCGAGTCCTCTAGCTCTTAAACTCGCAGCGCACCTGCGAGCTGTTGGTGCTAAAATGTATGGAGCTTTCTGGTGTTCACACTGTTTAGAGCAGAAACAGGTACTAATGAATGGAAGTACGCTTCATATATCTATGATTTTATCTTTTAGATCTCCACACGTTTCATAAAAAGTTATAACCAAAATGGGAACGTGTCAAATTGGCCGAATAGGTTTAAGGCCACTAAAACTTTTAAATTAACGATTTTGATTATTGTATGATATTACTGTATTTTTTGGAATCGTGATTAACACATTAATTGTTAAAAGACGGACACAAAGTGTGTGTCTGTCTATCAGTAAAACCCAACTTTACCTGTATTGACCTGTACTAAAAGTGACCTGTTTCCATCTGTTAATTAGTTTATTCATCTGTCGCTGCATCCTCTGTTTAAATCTTGACTAGTTGGCTTAACTCACCATATGAATATGTTAGACATTATTGAACTGATAATTTTAGAGTCCTGCGAATATATGCTCTACATTATTCGATCCAATGTCTTAATTGTGTGATTTCTCCTGGAATTTGTGTAGTTGTTTGGACGTGACGCAGCAAAACTGCTGGATTATGTTGAATGCTACCCAGATGGTTTCAAAAAAGGAACTGATATAAGCCAGGAATGTAAGGCAGCCAAGTTAGAATCTTTTCCAATGTGGGTCATCAATGGTCAGGTGAGGTTACCAACAGTTCAAAACTTTTTATTAAATTTTTTTTTGAATTTTTCAAATCTTGAAAAATTTTCATACTATTCATCTATGAAGGCATTACAATTTTGATACCCTGCAGGTACTAAAGGGATATCAAGAGTTTCCAGATCTCGCTAAAGCATCTGGATTTGAAGCCGGTGAATTCAGTGAACAACTAGCTCAGCTTGCTAAACAATCTGCAGAAGCTGAGGCCGCGGCCAATAATCAACCATGATGAATGTACAGAAGATATTATGTTGATACATTACCATTACCATTACCATTACCATTGTATACATGTGAAACCTCTATTTTTCACATATATGCATACGTGGAATATCCAGAGTGTTTGGTTGAGTTGATACGCAGGTGTTGTATGCTCAACGAACCTCATGTTGTATTAGGTTACCATGTAGAACAATAAGTCGAGATATTTCAGCTTTGTTATAATACATGTGTCCTACTTGGACACTCTACTAGTTTGTCACTATATCACTATACTATACAGAACTTTATTAGTAGATGCTTCATAAACATTGGGTTAAAACAACTTTGTGATCATGATGACAATGACAATTTATATTTTATATAATACTCGTACACGAGTCCCATATTGATTAGCTATACTTTTGTACCATCATTTGATTCTTTCATATGCTATCCATAACCAAAACCTTCAATTTTCGTTATAAAGCGTTACATCAAATACTTGTCAGCAATACACCTTGGATCCCTCATAGGGTTATCAATGAATTCTTGCTCCTCCATATCATTTAAAACACCAAACTTGTTAAAGCTTTGATATTCTCCTTCACATGAGTCTGTACCTTTTTAGGCACATACTGCATTTCATTTTAACTAATACTTTTGTGCCGACATTTGATTCTTTAATTTGCTCTCAGTTCAGTTTTTATTATATGCAATATGATGAACTATTTAGATTAGGATATTTGTAGGACTTTACCCAATGAGGGAGTCCTTCCAGAAATTCTCAACGGCCAAGGCAAAGCCAAAGCGGGGAGGGGGTTTGGAAATAGTTTTCAACCAGCAATTGACGCGTCTCGGTTATTACATCATTAACTGCATCATTGCCCCAAGCGCAAAGATACTTTTAACACCACCCCCAACTCTTCACTATATATTACCTTCTCCTTCTTCATTTTATGTCCGCAACCCAATGTGGGATAATTACATTCATCTGGTTATCAAATAAAATTCTATTCTATTCTAATGTGCTATGTGATGGGAATATGCCTACAACATACTCCGTAATATACTAACCTGGATGCTGAAACTAATGAACCCAACTTGATTTGCAAATGATACAACACATGAAAATCACAAAAGAATGATAATTAGTTCGTTATGCAATTTCAAATTGACAAGTATGCCTCTGAAAAATACTTCGGGTACTTGTGGTGTATCGGACAACCCTTTAATCACATGACCCGCACATGAGGGTATATATATCACATTTTCAACTACTTTATCTGCAGCGTTGCAACTTTCAAGTATAAAAGCATATGGGTTGGGTTGTAGAAAAAAAGAAGAAACTATTTGTATGGTTACCAGTGTACTTTAGCTAAGAGATTAAAGGATGAAAAATGAATTATTACAGTAGTAGTATTTAGCATAAAAGATTTTGATTTCGAATAATTTATGTATATGTTATTCGATAACCTCAAGAACAAAACTTGTACCGTATAACATATTCTGGATTCAAAGATAATGTGCCTCAAACAAATTATTGTTTACTTATTGTATGAAACATTGATATAATTGTATATATATCTTGTTGGTAGAAACAATTCACAAGTTAAATAAAAACCAAGCTAATCCCACTACTAAAACCTTATCCTTTCATTTTCTTCAAATTCTAGAAAAATAACATAATTTCTTTCTTTTTATGGTTTAATTCAACCTCGAATAACAAGATCATCAAGGGGATAGGGTTTAATTTTGAAAGATCCACATATAAGGGGGGAATAAAAATTTGTCCATGGGAACAATGTAGGATCCACGCTTTTCAATGGATAAGCACTTCTGCAAAAAAAAAAAAAAAAAAAAAAAAAAAAAAAAAAAAAAAAAAAAAAAAAAAAAAACTTTCATTTGAAATACAAAGTTGAGAGATCTTTTTACTGGTGCTTGTTTTTATACTGTAATAACATAAGCCTTTCGGCAATTTTGATATAAAATTTGATATTTTTATACTGATATTTATATTCATATTTCATATTTATATTTTATTGCCTTTCAAAAAAAAAAAAAAAAAAAAAAATATTTATATTTTATTAAAAAGGAAAATTCTTTTTCATATTTATATTTTATTAAAAAAGAAAATTCGAAACTAGTGATTTGTAGGACTTTACCCAATGAAGGGAGTCCTTCCAGAAATTCTCGATGGCTCCGGGAGACCCAAAGCCAAGGAGGGGGTTTGGAAATAGTTTTCAACCAGCAATTGACGCGCCTCGGTTATTACCTCATTAGCTGCGTCATTGCCCCAAGCGCAAAGATACCTTCTACTTCCTCCAACCTCTCCTTTTATACTACCTATCCCTGCTTCATACTCTTTCCTCCCACCGATGTGGGATCCCATAAATTCAACCATATTATTTTCAGTCCTCTTTCAATTTACTCTCTTTCTTTCTTTCTGCCTGCAACATTTATTTACATTTACACTTCAATTATCACTATCACTAAACTAAATTAAAGATTATGTATATTCTATATTCTACTAGTGATGACAACTTCAACTGCTTGAACCACAAAGATAATGGATCACCATGGAACAAAATCACCATCTCAAAAAAAATAATTAAAAGCAAATCTACATCTTCATACAAGTATACGAACAACCCGGCCTACCCTTTCTCTAACGAGTAACTATTACATGAAATCTACAACATACCATCTTTCGTTCGTGTCTACTACACATGATCATGACCAAAAAGTTCTCTCATTTAGATCTTACTACCCGTTTCTTGGATACAATGCTGCACTGTCCTTTACAACATGAGAGGTTAGATTTAGATCTCCTCATTCTTGAAAAGATTATATGTAAATCTAACTAAGTTCAAAACCGTCTACTTTGTTGGACAACTAAAACGGATCCACTAATATCAAACTCACTAGAAGCCAAGAAATCACCTACTACACCAAGCTCGGGGCACTCTTCCCAATCGCTGATTCCGGTAGTTAATATAGACTCTCCTCTACCACCTTTCCCTACTATAAACATTGAGTACGTCTCCGCCATGTCTCTTAATATCATTCCTGTTTGTGCGCCGTTGTCCACATACTTTTCTTGAAATCGTACTTTCCCTGATGTCACGTACCTGAATACCAACAATGACTAGTTTTTATACGCCATCAAGACAACCTTATCATATATTGTTAAGTTTTGAAAGTCCGGGTCAAAAAGAGACCACTTTCTAATGTGGCCGGGTTGGATTGGCCCCCTGTCAACAAGTTTTTGTTCACTTCTTCAGTTGAACTTCATTTGTTAATGTATCCAAGAAAAGTATAGAACTATATTATCAGCAGTTTAAGAAATTTAGTAAAAAATTTGGACTATATTTGACCTGAATGACCTATTTTTCAATCACTCGTAACACACAAATAGTTCATAAAAAAGTTTTAAACTTTTGGAATGATGTGTTCCACTTCAACTCAACTCGATTCGCCACAAAAAAAAATCTATCTGTCAGGACTCATTATCCAACCCGCCCATTTTGCCATATCTAAGAAGTACCATAAACCATAAAAGCTTGAAATTTTTGACATACACAATACGTTACCTGTGATAAAAATTGGCTAACGCAGAACTGTCAGCTTCATCAATCTCTTTTTGATGATCAATAGCCACTACCACATCATCATCCTTTTGGGAAACATTAATTCCTGTATTAGGATCTTTAGAAGGTACCGGGAGAAATCTAATAACAGTAACACTCGAATGATGATGTGTACTAAGACGTTTACTAAAACCCAACGCCTCACGATCATCTGGCCCACCAAAAAACAAAATCGCAATTTGCTGCAAAGATTCAGAACCCGCAGCCTGTGTACCTGTAGTCGTATGACCACGGTCAACAAGAATAGCAACCGAACATTGAGCATTTCGCAACACTTTTTGATTAGTAGTTCTTATTCCCTCCTTATCATTCTCAAATTTCCCATCTATTCTTTGATGTTTATGATATGGTAAAACAATAAACGATGCCCGAATATCATCAGCAAAATCACAAATATCTTCATACATTGTCACAAAAGGCGCTACCGTTTGAAAATGATGAATCATCATTTGTGTTTCTTCAATGAACACATCAACAGCTTCATTGATTTCAACCACATCATTATTATTGTAATCTTCATCATCACTATCATCATCTTCTTCTTGTTCATAAAATACCGATTTTTTCTTTATTTTTTCAGGAAGCTCAACTAAATGCATGAAATATGGTGATATCGGGACGTTATCTGACCCCCGTAACGACACAATGAGCTTTGCCATAGAGTTGAGCGGGTGGCGGCTATGTACACACGCGAGCAGTTTCAGTTCCTTATCGGGACTATGAAATTCCATTGGTATGTGCTTGATACCGATCGTATAGCTTTCTCTTCTTACCAAGAAACCGATTAGTGCAGCTGAAATTATCGAACTAATCACCACAGATGATACCATTAAATTGTAAAATATTGAACTGTTCACCACCTGCATTATCATAAAAAAGTTAAACTATCGTACAATTTATGTTAATGGGGATTGATAGCAACACATTAAGGGTCTGTTTATTTTCCATTTAATGATCTGTTTCTATACAATTCTTAATTCATTCAGTAAGTAAAATTGTTATTTCTTTATCACTTAATATATCACTTAATCTAAAATTTTGGTCCGTTTCTAGAAGACATAGATTCACCCCTTCCCAAATAGAGGCAAATGGAAACATGACTTAACACATAAAAAAGTAAACAACCCCTAAGTACTTATTTCCCCATCTGAATATGGAAAACGTCATATGTTTATCTGTTTACACATTAAGTACTTATTTCCCCATTAAGTGTTCGGATCCTCTTATATGTTGTCACAAGATATAATGAGCATACTACGGTGAGTTTGATAAAACGGAATGATTAACAAACAAACTGAATGCTGAACTGTTCAAACATTCAGATGTCAAAAACAAACGCACTGAATGCTAAACAGTTCAGCATTACCATTCAATCAAGAGGCAAAGAAACGCACTCTATGTCAAATCATCAAGTTACAAAAGTACTTACTTTATTCTGAAAAGCTGTTGTTAAGGTCAAAATATCAACATGCCCTTTCATGTTCAACAAAAAAGCAAGAAGAATACCCTCGTTCAAAGGCGTCTTTAAATACCAACAAGCAGCAAGTGTCCCTAAAATCTTGCCACCGATACTCAACACAATAACCATAACAACAATAGCAATTCTCTTCAACTCGTTCAAATAATTTGTATCTGCTTTAAACCCCGTGTAACCAAAGTAGATCGGGAAGATGAAGTTATGCACAGTATACGTTAAAATAGCCAACAACGTTCTAGCCGATTTCCCGCCACGTGGGAAAAAGGACCCCATTAGAAAACAAGCAATAATGCTACTAAATCCCATTGTTTCTAAAATCATAGCAGCAACAAGAATAACAGAACAAAGTAACATAACTTCAACTGCTTGAAGATTCTTTTCGTCTCTATTTCTTTTATTAAGCCAGTTAACTAAATACGTTGTTGCAAAAATGATTCCGATTAGAAGGCCAGCAGACAAAAAAGCCATAAGGGCCCAACCATTAACCGTTCGTTTATGTTTTTCACCTGAGATTATCACCAAAATAAACACAGCATACATGTCACCAATCAAAGAAGACGAAATAGCTAATCTTCCTATATCAGAAGTTGCAAACTTTAAATCTGCAGCTAAACGAAACACAATTGGTGATGCAGTGTTGGCTAAGATTACTGTTATGACTAAAGCCATTGTGAATCGGGACCCACGTGATCCTGTTTCTTCATAGACGAAGAACGAAATAGCGGTTGCGAATATTGTGCACATTATACAACCACCGCACGCGATAATGCCAGCTGGACGTAAGTTTCTCATTAAGTATGGGATATCCATTTCAAGGCCTATGAGAAACATGATACTTATTCTGCAGTATAACGCCATACTTTCGTAGAAATCAATAGCGAAATTTTGGAAGAAGAACACATGTATTGATGGTGCTCTTGATAAGACTGATGGACCTAGCACGAATCCGGCCTGTAGTATGATATAAGAACACAACAAATAATGAAAACTGAGTAAAGGTATGAAATTTGACAAAATTTTACATATTTTTTGAGGTTTAGAAGTGTAAAAATCAACCGAAAAGTGTTCATTTTAGTTTTCATTATGTCAATAACAAAAGACTTGTCTGAAAGTTATAATACGACATTAAAAGGTCATATCTTTAAAGTTTTTGATCTATAATTGCAAAATGACAAAAATGCCCTTGATCATATTGTCATCATACAAAATTTCAGTTATATTTTTGTTTTACAGATTTCAAAGACAAACACAATAATTCATATGTGGGTTGTTTTGAGGTATATGTGATGATGAATACAACATAGATCGAATAATTAGTATGAAAACATGAATGAAGAAAAGATTATGTGACGTACTTACGAGGATCTGAGCAAGAGGTGCGGGTTGGCCCAAACGTTTGAGGACTATCTGGAAAACATGAGACAAAACCAAAATGGCAGAGACTTGTGTCGTCATTGTTATTGCTGGGTTCATCATGTCGTTATCCGTACATGATAACTCCGACGTCTCATCCATGATTGCTTTCCTGTCTGTCTGTCTGCCTCCCGCACGTATATATATAATCAAATGTTATATTCTTTATCCCAGAAACGATGAAGAACGAAACAGGAAAGGTATTGAAAATGGAAACAGATTTTGTTGAAGATGAATTTGAAAGAAGAGAGATGAAAGAGAGAGATCAATAATCCTACAAAATTGTCATTTTTTTGGTTAATGGTTTGTGTTTGTTTTGAGACACAAAAAATTGGTTACAAGCATTTCATGACCAACCTGGACTTTAAGAATACAAACACAACAATATTATTAATGTTACAAAATAGAGTTTTTATTTGCTATTAATAAAATGAACTTGATAATTAGTTGTGGTCATTTCTAATACTAATAATAAATATGTTTGTTTCATATTTAGAAGGTATTCACGGTATCAATGGTTGAAATTCAAAATAATGGTTTAAAAAACGGTCACTAATTTGATAACTCAATTGAGAAGATTCGTTTTGATTAATAACACAGTCAAAATGGATGTGCGATACATACAAGTGATGAGAATAACGAATATTGTCATGAAAATAGAACATAATAAAAAGCACTCGGAAGCTCTTTAATATGTGCACAAAAGAAGAAAATAGGATGTTGTCTAAACAACAAATGTCATCTTCCGCGAGTCTTCCGCTTCTTGATCGGAAAGATGGTGATTTTCCTCCTAGATGTATTCATAGGCGCTGGCTGTATTAACGGCATGACAACTCGATCATCATCATCATCATCATTGTCATCATCATCTCCATCTTCCATCCCTTGTGTTAGTGGCTTGAGCTCAAATGCACCCCTTGTTAAACCTCTAGCAACCTGATGCATCAAAGTAGTCCCCATCGAAACAGTAGCATGTAACATAATCTAATTGAAATAAGGAATAAAAGAGCCGGAGATTTAACCATCACAAGATAGCCCAGTGGTTAGGGCCCTGAGTTCCTTGCAAGAGGTCTCAGGTTTGAATCCTGTCTAGGACGAGTATTTTGTGGTGGCCATGGAAGGGTTGAAAACAGCCAGGGAGTAATCCTGCTGGGCTGCGTACATCAGAGTATGGGGTCGGATTACTCGCCCTCCCGGGTAGCCCGAACAGGAAAATCCTTCTGCCTTTTACCTTAATAATATTTCTCGTTTTGAATATGCATATAGTGCTGATACATACCTTGAGCAGAATCCATACTTTATAAGAGCTGCTGAGTGTTGCTAATCTTGTTCGTTTACCAGATGTCAGGTAACTACACATGTACCGATCTACCCTAAGAATGAACTTTGGCCAAGATTTCGGTTTTCCAGGATCTGCTCGGTCCATCGACGCCTGGGAAAAAAGTAAAAGTGTATGAATACTTCAACCAAGTTTTTAGCAGATTAGAGTAGAGATAATCGTATGCACTTGAATGAATTACTGACAAGAAATCGGCAAATTTGGTGTTCGATTTTAGAAAATGAGGTCTCTAATGCTTCTACTCTTCCAGTAGCATGGCAACACGAGCACGGTTCACTGATCATAAATGTCACACTAGGTCGCACCTGTTAAGATTCCGATTAGATTATCTAAAACAGTAATTGTACATTAGATACTAAAATCAGACACCATCTCGAGTCTTGTTTCAACAAATAATTTTGGTCTCAAGTCTTAAACTTTTTCTATATGAACAGATATCATACCCTTCTTCTGGTGATCTCCATCAATCCATGCCTAGAAAGTTCAGAGACTTTGACCATTGACCGATCCCTGACAACTGCCTTTTTAACTTCTTCGTAGACCAGTCGCTTATTTGCTGAATAAAAAACATCATTGAAATAGACTAAATGAAAATGTAACTTATTGGTATTCTAGACCATCTTACAAAGGTAAAAAGGTCATGGTTATAAAAAAAAAAATTTTAAAAAAAAGAAAAGAAAAGAAAAAAGAAAAGAAAAGATAAGTTTATTTAAGAAACTGAAGTAAACAAACAGGTACAGACTTACAATCATCATGCATATCAATGAAATCAACTACAATAATCCCACCGATATCTCTTAGTCGTATCTCCCTAGCAATCTGAAATCAATTGACAGTTGGCACCTGTTATTTACTAATTTGCATGAATCTAAACCAGAAATGATGATTCATTAATCTTTAACAAACCTGTTTAGCAGCTGCAAGATTGACTTCTAAGATCGCCTTCTCCTGTGAAGTCCCGTTACCAAGCATACATTGGCCTCCATTTACATCAACCGAGACTAAAGCCTCAGTTTGTTCTATCACTAGATAACCTCCATTAGAGAGTGGTACTCTACAACACAAAGTTTAATATTGAAAGATAATCAAATTACAAATACACTGATAATTCAATTTTATAGTCTGATAAAACTTTAGGTTTCCTGAGATGAAAAGAATTTCCATTTTTGGCCCTTTAACAACCATCAGGTGCATGGCATATGACCGACTCTAACAGTTTTTTGTCTCAAGGAATGGCAACACACAACAGTGTTTATATATTATTAGCTGCTTCTCACCTTTTACTAAGCATGTTGTTCAATTCTTCTTCAATATTGTATTCGTCAAATAATGGATTTCTTTTACTGTATAATTCAACTCGATTACATAGATCCGGAGCTATTTCTTGAAGATAACTTGTAACCTGACCATAAATCCCAAAATTTACAAAAGCATTAAATAAATTATGTAACAACACATTATGTATTAGTCTTATTTACTAGATGCTACCTCGTGATATGTCACCGGGGAATCAACTACCATTCTCTGCACCTAAAGACAGCCAACTAAGCACAATTACTATAAAAAACTCAAGAAAATTCAAAATTCCTGTTAAAAGTCAAACATGTTTGACTTTATTACCTTGTCATTAAAAAGGTCTTGGACAACAGAGTGAGTCTGACCCATGGCCCGATGTAGCATAACCGGTACGGCACCCTCGACTCCATCTGCTGCAAGAGCACAAGATTTCGCTTGTTCTATAATACCGTTCCATGTAGAAAGCAAGCCATCCAAATCCTTTTGCAACTCTTCGAGTGTATGGCCCGCAGCAACGGTCCTTACGGTCAAACCAAACCCGGGTGGCTGCAAAGTCTTGGCTATGACCCGCAACCGAGTCCTCTCTAATCCATAAATTTTCTTGGAAATATGTACGCTAGTGTAACGAGTCATCAGAACCTGCATATCACTTACAATTAAAGGTAGTGATATGGGTGGGTCAGGTGGGTCAGGCGGGCCAGAATGGGTTGGCCCACAAACAAATTTTTACCATTCTATAAAAAATTTAATATGCAATTTATACACTAATTTGACTGTTTCCATTTAGTTTGTTTGTGTATTTGACCCAAGTGGGATTAAAAGCACTCCAAGTTGAGACATTTAAGATCAAGAATAACCCAAATTGACCCATTAATAAGGAAAATGAACTAAAGATGACACCTTTACTTAAATTTACACCTTAAAAAGAAACTTTGAATGAAATCTTGATAAGAAAAACGAGTACATAGAACAAATTAAGATCAAGACATACCCAGAATCGGCTCCTTAACTTTGGGAAAGCAGTAAGTGTTGGGCCTTTAGTACCCAATCCTTCTTTAACAACCTGTACAATTATTTTAGTTCCTTTTTGAACAAGGCCCCAATTACTTTCATCCGAATCACTCGCAAATTCGGTTCGCCGATGTAAACGTATCTTGCCATTAACTTTTTCATCATTAAACTCGTCATCCACGTTACGCTCTCCATCGTTTACAAGCATAGTTTGAACTGAATTTTCAATAACATCATGGTCCTTGATGATGTCATTAACTTTTGCTTGTTTTTTTCTTAGCTTACGATGGCTGCGAAATGGAGGAAATATATACGGTTCCCAGTTATGATTTGTATCCATAAGCGAAGGTCTAGAGCACCCGATATTTACAAAAGCGCCACCCATGTGAGGAACAAATTTTGTGACTATTCCTAAATATACACTATCGGATTGCACGTTATCTTTAACTGGTTCTAATAAAATCTCAACCAATTTTTCATCTTCCATAACCGCAATTCTTTGCATGGTACATAACGAAGAGTTAATCAATATAACTTTACTAATAGATTCGTGCACGTCTACCTTACTATCGTTACTTAACAAAAGATTTTCTAGAACTTCTTCAACCTCATCTTCGTTTTCTGTAACATTTCCATTTGATTTGTCACCAAAATTTTCAGTAATTTGTGGATGCTGATTATAAAAATTACCATCCTTTTCAATGTTTCCAATATATGATTCGAACAGCCAAGGTTCCTCGACAGGGTACTCAAGTGGTTTAAAATTCCTATTATTGGAATGAATAACTATATTTTCTTGCTCACGTGTGGCATGAGTCGGAGAGTTGACTTTAGAGTCAACTGAGAGCTCGCCTATATAAGTTGACTTTGGAGTCAACTGAAAACTTTCAAGAATCCAGGGCTCCTCTACAGGCTGGTAATTTCGGCTGAAAAGTCCACAAGAACCGTCATCCTTCTTAATTGTAGACGTAATCTCTTCAGAGTCAAACTTACCTTCAAAGTCAAAATCCAAAGTCAACTGCTTTGAAACCAAAAGGTCACTTTCGTGATCATTCAATACTTTGCCTTTATCTGAAAAGCACTGGAGAAACTTAGAGGTTTCAGCAACATATTAACAAATAAAAACAAAATTTATAAGCACAAAAGGTTGATACCTCTAGATCGAGCAAATGCTTGTCCAAAATTTTTACTAATTAATATTTTCCTACTACTTTTTCGAGCTACTTGTTGTAGTAAAGAAATTTCAGGTCTGAATATCCAAGACACGTCACACAAAGATTGCATAGAACTTTCTAGACCATGAATCTGCTCAAATCAAGACATTGAACAATTTATAATTGCAGAATGCATGGAGTAACAATTTAAAAGTTCAAAATATTATCAACTAATTATCAATTCAGAATCTCAAAAATTTGCAAATGATTATTATATATGTAAGTGACCCATGGTAAATTACCTTTGCTTCTGTGTTCAATAGCTTGGGATATTTTGTAGCATTAATGAACATGACCAACCCAGGTGTGGACCATCAGACGACAAACTAGGTAATTCGGTAATTTCTTATAGAGATTAAAAAATGGTTCCTTTAAAAGATCAAAATGTGCAGAGGTTGCTTAATATATTCAGCTGCACGCGTAACTTCCTAAAGAACAAGTATGAGGGAAAAGCATGAGCACCAGATATACACAGAAAAAAGTTGGACCTTGAAATATGCAGATAAAAAGTGAATGCATGTCAACTCATAAGAATTATCACAATATGAAATATTGAAGGATCAATTATTCTTGATTATACGTGAAGACAAACTTATGCAACTTTTAAGCTTTGACAGACAATCACAAAACTTCATGTATGTCCAATGCTAAAATCAACATAGAAAATCATCAAGATTGACCAACTTCAATATGCAAAGTTCACATGGATTTCCCTTCTGGATTCTGATATGCAACAGGTTACTTTACAGCTATAAAATTTACATGAACTTTTATATTTGAAAGACTATGTGCTAATTCTTTGTAACAGGTCCCATAAATTGAATAAAAACCATGGTAAAGTTGTAACTATAAAATGACTGAACCCTTTAATTAACAAAGGCGAAGCAGAGTCATTCATAATTTTATCAATAAAGGTTACCCTTTTACGAATGAAAGATACAGATAAACAAATTCTTGGATCACCCATGATAGTAAATTGAATAGACAAGACTATGAAGTTAAGCTACGCATTATAACAAACAGTTGGTGTACAAACCAAAACTACCCAACTGAAGCCAATGAAGAAAAACAAACAGTTGAACGTATTAGCCAAAATGGAACAAAGCTGCCTACAATAACTTTAAAAAATATGAGAAAAAATTGTAATACAATACTGTTGCACAAAATGAAACGTGGCAACTCAACGTCTACATAATTAAAAAAAAATGAGAAATGTTAAAGAGAGCGTACCGAGGTGGAGTATTGTAAACGGCAGTTGAAGAGCGAAGTACGTAACGAAGTAGAACCAGCAGATAGAAGGAAAACGGCTAGCTTTGCTATGCTATGATGTTTTTTTTTTTTATTTTTTAGTCTGCAAAGATAAGGAAGACGGAACTGTGAAAAGTGTCAATTTCTTTTAGTACTCCGTCACATTTATCCGAGGGAGATATATTTTGGCTTCAATTTTAAATATATATTCATCAAATAAAATTACAGTCTCAGTCCTAAAAATGTTATCCTAACAATTTTTATTGACCCAGTTATATTAAGATATATACAACTATAAATAACCGAGAGTAACAATGAAAGGCAAATTTAGTAAATCGGTGTTGTTAAAATGTTCACCTTGTTCTTTGTACAATTGATCAAAAAGATCAATGAACAATGGCTCAATCGGTCACCCTTACTTTTGGAGTCGGGGCTCTATGTGGGGAATTTGAGAAGTTGGCGCATGTTCAAGTCTCGTGGAGAACAAGTATTTTACCTTTGACTTACGATTTGTAATCAACCTCTCTGCATATCTGAGCCCGTTTGAAGCAGTATCAACATGCTTGTAGATCTAATCACCGAATACGGTAGGTACTATACTTGCCACTCATAGTAAGCCTTTAGGATAGACTCGTACCTGTCACTCAAGAGGTATTCGGTAAAGGAACTCTTACAATTTACAAAGCGTGTTTAGTGGGTTGCTAAATGCACCACGGGGTTTGGTGTCACTATCGGTCTACACCAGGGACGGAGCCATATGCATTGTTATGGGTGCACATGACCCCCTTCAATGTTTGGTAGAATAATGTTTTCATGTACACTTGATTCAATATATATTAGTTATAGAGCTTTTATCTTAACTTCATTGTAGCGTAAGAGGCAGTCAGGCAGATTATCAAAAATCACTTTAGTGTGGATATATACGCCCCAAGTTCAAGTCTTCTCCCTAGTGTATTATTTTTCTTTTTGTTGAAGAATGTCAATGAGGCCAACTTTGTTGTCTCATTCCATTCAATTCTTTAGTTGTTTTTTCCCCTGTCCTTTTAATAAAATTCAAATTGAATAAGTTCAAGGGTCATCTCATCTATAAATTAACCTTTGTCTGTTGAAAAAAGAAAAAAAAAATTATCTATAAATTAACCAATAAATACAATTGTAGCATAATACATTAATACCTTACTAACATGACAAACAATGTATTTCTAAAGTTTACGCTTTGAAAACAAAATATCCGAGATGTCATTATAGTTGTACAATGTACTCTAGATCAGCTATATATTATTCACGTATTCCTTTCCTAATTTATCATATAAAAGTGTACTGATTTTTTACACATAAGCTCGAAATATAGTGACACCATCAGTTATAATTTCCAGCTTCGCCGTTGACTCTACACGTTATTGACAATTGACCAAACAGCATAGTATTGTATCAAATTTCCTCATCATTGTAGACTCCATTCATGTTGGCCAATTTGTCAGAGATTGAACGGATTAAAGCAATAAAATATGTGACTGATGACTTTTATACATTATTACAAATGTATAACTGAACAATAGTAATGAAAATATACCAACATTTATACTCATATTGCAACAGACAGACATATATTGTGATACATGTAATGAATAACGAATGATTAAAGTCAAAAGAAGCAAAAACCAAGGTAGAACTCACTTAGAACAGAAAGCTTAACAGACCCATATCCAAATTTATCTACTACCACATATATTTTTCTTTATTATATATCATATAAAGCACCAAAAAGATTATCATCCACCATCTTATTTGTTTTGCTTGAGCGCTTCAAAACGAGCAGCGAGTGTATCATAATCTGGCAGTTTAGGATGAACTCGCTGACCCTGTTTCCCAGAAGGTGCAGGTGGTGCAGCCCGCTTTGGTGGACCCCGGTTGATTTCACTAAAACGATCATGTTCACGATCCATCTCAATTTCCTCATCATAATCAGACTCTGATTCATCAAACTTAACAGACGGAACTCGAGGTGGTGCACTGTAGGTGTGTCTTCGTGCAGGTCTATCATCTTCTTGACACATCTTGTCGTAATCGATTTCAGGTTGCTCATCATCACAATCCGACTCATCAAACTTAACCCCAGATGCGTTATAGCTGTATCTCCTTTGACCGTTTGATGAACCACGAGACTTTTCAGAACCCTGTCTGATGTCATCATATTTTGAATCATTTATGTATTCATGTGATTGAGTTGTTGACTGGTTTGACTCTTTGTTCGCCAAGTATGCAGCAGCTTCTGCAGCAGCAATTGCCATTTTTGCTGACTCAGCAGCAGCTTCAGCAGCTGATTTTGTGTTGTCAAAATGCATTACATTTTGACCATTTTGACCATTACCTGAGTATCTGATATATAATAGAATAAACAATTGACAACTTAATTATTACTCATATATATCAATTTTCTCTACCCTATTTTCTTCTATTTAAACGGGGTTTACTATTTACCTGCGCGATTGTGAGTTGTTTGGCTGAACAACTTGCTCACTCGTAGACTTAATCGGCATGGTAGAAGCACTCACAAAGGTCTGTGGTCCGTCCTGCAGAAAGAAAAAAAAAAAAACGACTGTATTGATTAAAAAAAAACATGTTTTTTAAGGTCATATATGTTGAATAATAATCAAGACATACAATAGGCTTTTCAGGTTGTTTGAGAAGTTCGGTTTCAGATTCTGTTGTGTCCCAATCAATTTGATATTCTTTCGCTATTTCCTTTAAGACCTTCAACTTCACTTCTCCAGCAGGGGTTCTAACAGAGAGCTTGTCAATAAGCTGCAAAACAAAACGTGATCATATGCTTAACATCTTCAAGTATATAATTATAAATAAATTATAAATATAGAATAAAAATGATCACCATTCGATTTACGCCGCAGTCAGGTCGTAGATCAGTAGCTGCACCGACAAAATCTTTGCCATATTTTTTCTCGAAGATATCTCTAAGTGCAACTAATTCTGGAATTTCAGAACATCTAGGGGCGGCAAAGATTAAACTCGATATCCCTTCTTTCAGATCTGCAGGGCAGTCCCTGTAAGAAATGAACCCAAAACAGTGAGTGGTTGCGTTAACGAAGTCTACATATTAAATAATAAATTTCTTCTATTTTGCAATTAATATATACCTTTGTTTTGCTATGATTGAAAGTCTTTGCACGATCAATTCACAAAAAAGCTCAACAAACTCGTTAGCAGCAAGAATATTCTGCTCCCTCATCACATGCTCAACCTTCACATGATAAAATTTTGCGTTAGTTATACAGAAAATAACAGTCAACTTCCAAAGTAATTTACCAAGATTCCATTTTACCTAAATTTACAACATCACATTTATAAAACTTTGTATTCCCAAAAGGAAAGAATTGTCATTCAGTCAATCAAAGTTCACATGGTTTATCACAAAAAATAAGCATTAGTTTATTCACCAAGTTTCCATTTCTACATATCTTTACAACAATTACTAAATCACACAATTTTGAATTCCCAAAAGGATAAAGCAGTCGTTCAGCTAATTAAATTCACATTATAATCATGAAATTCATGAGTACTCAACTACCAATACATAAAAACCAAATGTAACATGAAATCCACCATTTCTAATACTAGTAACTGTTCCGTCAATGAATTAAGTAAAAGGTGAATAACAAATATAAAAACTTAATAAAAAAACAAACCCTAATTCGAGCGGTAGCATCTTGACCAGACTGAAGTAACAAAGCAATATCACGCCTCATTTGTCTGATGACCACCTGTCTTTTATTCCTCAAGAGCTTTATCCGAGCTACCGCTAGCTTAGCAGCTGTTTTACTGAAATTTCACATTCAAATAGTTAGGGCTCAAAACTTGTAAAAACTAATTTCGAAAATTTAAAGTAGAAAATGAAGATCTGAGTATCTGACCATTTGGAATTGTTGAAGCGATTGAAGAAGAGTGCTTTTGTGATGTTAGCTGCTTTCTTCCAATGGCTTTTAGCTGCCATACTGCTGCTGCTCATTTTTGCAATGTTAACAATGGAGATGAGTGTGTTTTTGTGTGACTGTGTGAGAGAGAATAGATGATGGGTTTTTATTGGGGTTTTATGTGTAACGGTCGAGAAGAAATGAATGGGAAAAGTAAAATTTTTTATTAATTAAAAAAATAGAAAACGGAAATTAAAGGAACGTGGCGTGGTGTGATGGGGCCCACTGTCTGGTATTGATTGGTGTCGACAGGAAAAGAAAACGGATCTTTTTGTATGAGTTTTGGATTTCTTACCATTGAAGCTTTTTGCATTGCAAAGCTTTTTTTAAGAAAAAATAAAAATTAAAAATAAAAATTTCGGTATAGTTATTACGGAGTAATAGTATTATACTCTACTAGACACTATTTGTATTTTTTGTGTTATCGTATAGTTCACTTTTTTATTTATAAAAACAAAAATAGGGTTTAGTATTTTTATTTTCAGACATGTAAAATTAAATATAGATAAAAAGTAAATAGTAAAATTGTAAATTTAATATTCAATATAAAATATAATATGAAAATATGATGATGAAATTGTATGTTTTTATCAAATATACATGAGATGGATGGAATACATATAATTTTGTGTGAACTGATATTTATGTAAAAGTTACTTGTTTTTTCAATTTTTTTTCTGAAACGCAAACTCACCCCCCATCTAATACTAACATGAATATATACACCACGAAATGTTCTAAGCAACATTCGAACCCTCAACTTCAAGGTAGAGTCTTGAGTGAGATTTATATCACAAATTACACGAAGTCAAAAGTTTAAGCTCTTGCACCTACAAATAACACTTGCTAAATGAGTTCGATATGCTGTGTGTTAGAGATTAATGGTATGCGGAAGCAAGGATTGCAAACAATGATTAACAATAAAATTGGTAACATAAAAAATAAAGAACACAAACGATTTACGTGGAAACCCCCAACTTAATGAGAGGAAAAACCACGGGCAACGACCACGAATAATTCACTATATTCAAACGATTACAATACTTCACCGGTGTATAGGCCGTATGAAGGAAATAGCAAAACCGAATTTAGCTCAGAAAAATATCGAATGCAGAAAATATGTGAATCATAAAAATTATGGGATTGGAGCATGTATTTAAATACATGAAGGTAGCATGCGTATGATCAGATAACCACAAGGGTTTTCCTCCATCGAATTGGACTCCTAATTGTATTTGCATTAGGAGAGCTTTACTTGGACTCCTAATTGTATTTTCATTAGGAGATCTTTACACAGCCCAACCCACTTGTCCAATTACTTTTGGGGCACGTATCCAACAATCTCCACCTTGAACCAAAAGTTATTGTAGTCGTTGCCGCACCCCGAAGGGTATTAAACACCAATGATCCCGACTAAGTTCAAACAATGGTTGAACTTAGACGGTGGAAGTACCTTTGTTAACATGTCGACCGGGTTGTCATTAGTGTGTACTTTACCAACGGTAACTTCTCCTTTCTCTACAATGTCGCGAACAAAGTGATGTCTAACCTCAATATGTTTGGTTTTAGAGTGGAGCTTGTTGTTTTTGGTTAGATGAACAGCACTTTGATTGTCACAATACACAACGAGTACGTCTTATGACAAGCCTAGTTCATTCACCATGCCACGAAGCCATATAGCTTCTTTAACACCTTCGGTGGTAGATATATATTCCGCTTCAGTGGTTGACAATGCGGTTATAGCTTGTAAAGAAGAGTACCAACTAATAGCAGCGCCACAATGAGAAAATATGTATGAGGAGAGGCTTTTTCGTTTATCCAGGTCATCACCATAATCCGAATCAACATATCCCTTGACACCATTTTGACTAGTTCGATCCTTCTCGAATGATAATCCCAGAGAACTTGACCCCTTTAAGTAACGAAATATCTATTTTACAGCTTCCGAGTGAGTCTTGCCCGGGTTGTGCATGTATTGGCTTACAATGCTTACGGCATAAGCGAGGTCGGGTCGTGTACAAACCATGGCGTACATTAAACTACCAACCGCACTAGAATATGGAATAAGAGACATGCGCTCCTTATCTTCATTAGATGTAGGACACTGATCAGAAGATAATTTGAAGTGAGGTGCGATCGGTGTGAGCACGGGTTTACAGTTTCCCATGTTGAATCTAGTGAACACTTTGTTGATATAATCAGTTTGAGATAAGGTGAGTTTGCCCGCAATACGGTCTCGGCGTATCTCCATTCCTAATATGCGCTTAGCAGGACCTAAGTCCTTCATGTCGAATTCACTACTTAGTAGGTCCTTTAATTCCCTGATTTGTGTAGTGCTTGGAGCAGCAAGGAGCATGTCATCTACATAAAGTATGAGATAGATGTATGCCCCATCAGGCCATTTATGAAAATAAACACATTCATCATATTTACACCGTTCATATATGTGGCTTATTATGTGAAATGTCCCGTTCTTATTGATTAAAAACGTTCCATATTAATTGATTTCGTTACGAGGTTTTGACCTCTATATGAGACGTTTTTCAAAGACTGCATTCATTTTTAAATAAACCATAACCTTTATTTCATCAATAAAGGTTTAAAAAGCTTTACGTAGATTATCAAATAATGATAATCTAAAATATCCTGTTTACACATGACCATTACATAATGGTTTACAATACAAATATGTTACAACAAAATAAGTTTCTTGAATGCAGTTTTTACACAATATCATACAAGCATGGACTCCAAATCTTGTCCTTATTTAAGTATGCGACAGCGGAAGCTCTTAATAATCACCTGAGAATAAACATGCTTAAAACGTCAACAAAAATGTTGGTGAGTTATAGGTTTAACCTATATATATCAAATCGTAACAATAGACCACAAGATTTCATATTTCAATACACATCCCATACATAGAGATAAAAATCATTCATATGGTGAACACCTGGTAACCGACAATAACAAGATGCATATATAAGAATATCCCCATCATTCCGGGACACCCTTCGGATATGATATAAATTTCGAAGTACTAAAGCATCCGGTACTTTGGATGGGGTTTGTTAGGCCCAATAGATCTATCTTTAGGATTCGCGTCAATTAGGGTGTCTGTTCCCTAATTCTTAGATTACCAGACTTAATAAAAAGGGGCATATTCGATTTCGATAATTCAACCATAGAATGTAGTTTCACGTACTTGTGTCTATTTTGTAAATCATTTATAAAACCTGCATGTATTCTCATCCCAAAAATATTAGATTTTAAAAGTGGGACTATAACTCACTTTCACAGATTTTTACTTCGTCGGGAAGTAAGACTTGGCCACTGGTTGATTCACGAACCTATAACAATATATACATATATATCAAAGTATGTTCAAAATATATTTACAACACTTTTAATATATTTTGATGTTTTAAGTTTATTAAGTCAGCTGTCCTCGTTAGTAACCTACAACTAGTTGTCCACAGTTAGATGTACAGAAATAAATCGATAAATATTATCTTGAATCAATCCACGACCCAGTGTATACGTATCTCAGTATTGATCACAACTCAAACTATATATATTTTGGAATCAACCTCAACCCTGTATAGCTAACTCCAACATTCACATATAGAGTGTCTATGGTTGTTCCGAAATATATATAGATGTGTCGACATGATAGGTCGAAACATTGTATACGTGTCTATGGTATCTCAAGATTACATAATATATAATACAAGTTGATTAAGTTATGGTTGGAATAGATTTGTTACCAATTTTCACGTAGCTAAAATGAGAAAAATTATCCAATCTTGTTTTACCCATAACTTCTTCATTTTAAATCCGTTTTGAGTGAATCAAATTGCTATGGTTTCATATTGAACTCTATTTTATGAATCTAAACAAAAAAAATATAGGTTTCTAGTCGGAAAAATAAGTTACAAGTCGTTTTTGTAAAGGTAGTCATTTCAGTCGAAAGAACGACGTCTAGATGACCATTTTAGAAAACATACTTCCACTTTGAGTTTAACCATAATTTTTGGATATAGTTTCATGTTCATAATAAAAATCATTTTCTCAGAATAACAACTTTTAAATCAAAGTTTATCATAGTTTTTAATTAACTAACCCAAAACAGCCCGCGGTGTTACTACGACGGCGTAAATCCGGTTTTACGGTGTTTTTCGTGTTTCCAGGTTTTAAATCATTAAGTTAGCATATCATATAGATATATAACATGTGTTTAGTTGATTTTAAAAGTCAAGTTAGAAGGATTAACTTTTGTTTGCGAACAAGTTTAGAATTAACTAAACTATGTTCTAGTGATTACAAGTTTAAACCTTCGAATAAGATAGCTTTATATGTATGAATCGAATGATGTTATGAACATCATTACTACCTTAAGTTCCTTGGATGAACCTACTGGAAAAGAGAAAAATGGATCTAGCTTCAATGGATCCTTGGATGGCTCAAAGTTCTTGAAGCAAAATCATGACACGAAAACAAGTTCAAGTAAGATCATCACTTGAAATAAGATTGTTATAGTTATAGAAATTGAACCAAAGTTTGAATATGATTATTACCTTGTATTAGAATGATAACCTACTGTAAGAAACAAAGATTTCTTGAGGTTGGATGATCACCTTACAAGATTGGAAGTGAGCTAGCAAACTTGAAAGTATTCTTGATTTTATGAAACTAGAACTTTTGGAATTTATGAAGAACACTTAGAACTTGAAGATAGAACTTGAGAGAGTTCAATTAGATGAAGAAAATTGAAGAATGAAAGTGTTTGTAGGTGTTTTTGGTCGTTGGTGTATGGATTAGATATAAAGGATATGTAATTTTGTTTTCATGTAAATAAGTCATGAATGATTACTCATATTTTTGTAATCTTATGAGATATTTCATGCTAGTTGCCAAATGATGGTTCCCACATGTGTTAGGTGACTCACATGGGCTGCTAAGAGCTGATCATTGGAGTGTATATACCAATAGTACATACATCTAAAAGCTGTGTATTGTACGAGTACGAATACGGGTGCATACGAGTAGAATTGTTGATGAAACTGAACGAGAATGTAATTGTAAGCATTTTTGTTAAGTAGAAGTATTTTGATAAGTGTATTGAAGTCTTTCAAAAGTGTATAAATACATATTAAAACACTACATGTATATACATTTTAACTGAGTCGTTAAGTCATCGTTAGTCGTTACATGTAAGTGTTGTTTTGAAACCTTTAGGTTAACGATCTTGTTAAATGTTGTTAACCCAATGTTTATAATATCAAAAGAGATTTTAAATTATTATATTATCATGATATTATGATGTACGAATATCTCTTAATATGATATATATACATTAAATGTCGTTACAACGATAAACGTTACATATATGTCTCGTTTCAAAATCATTAAGTTAGTAGTCTTGTTTTTACATATGTAGTTCATTGTTAATATAATTAATGATATGTTTACTTATCATAATATCATGTTAACTATATATATAACCATATATATGTCATCATATAGTTTTTTTACAAGTTTTAACGTTCGTGAATCACCGGTCAACTTGGGTGGTCAATTGTCTATATGAAACCTATTTCAATTAATCAAGTCTTAACAAGTTTGATTGCTTAACATGTTGGAAACATTTAATCATGTAAACATCAATCTCAATTAATATATATAAACATGGAAAAGTTCGGGTCACTACAGTACCTACCCGTTAAATAAATTTCGTCCCGAAATTTTAAGCTGTTGAAGGTGTTGACGAATCTTCTGGAAATAGATGCGGGTATTTCTTCTTCATCTGATCTTCACGCTCCCAGGTGAACTCGGGTCCTCTACGAGCATTCCATCGAACCTTAACAATTGGTATCTTGTTTTGCTTAAGTCTTTTAACCTCACGATCCATTATTTCGACGGGTTCTTCGATGAATTGGAGTTTTTCGTTGATTTGGATTTCATCTAACGGAATAGTGAGATCTTCTTTAGCAAAACATTTCTTCAAATTCGAGACGTGGAAAGTGTTATGTACAGCCGCGAGTTGTTGAGGTAACTCAAGTCGGTAAGCTACTGGTCCGACACGATCAATAATCTTGAATGGTCCAATATACCTTGGATTTAATTTCCCTCGTTTACCAAATCGAACAACGCCTTTCCAAGGTGCAACTTTAAGCATGACCATCTCTCCAATTTCAAATTCTATATCTTTTCTTTTAATGTCAGCGTAGCTCTTTTGTCGACTTTGGGCGGTTTTCAATCGTTGTTGAATTTGGATGATCTTCTCGGTAGTTTCTTGTATAATCTCCGGACCCGTAATCTGTCTATCCCCCACTTCACTCCAACAAATTGGAGACCTGCACTTTCTACCATAAAGTGCTTCAAACGGCGCCATCTCAATGCTTGAATGGTAGCTGTTGTTGTAGGAAAATTCTGCTAACGGTAGATGTCGATCCCAACTGTTTCCGAAATCAATAACACATGCTCGTAGCATGTCTTCAAGCGTTTGTATCGTCCTTTCGCTCTGCCCATCAGTTTGTGGATGATAGGCAGTACTCATGTCTAGACGAGTTCCTAATGCTTGCTGTAATGTCTGCCAGAATCTTGAAATAAATCTACCATCCCTATCAGAGATAATAGAGATTGGTATTCCATGTCTGGAGACGACTTCCTTCAAATACAGTCGTGCTAACTTCTCCATCTTGTCATCTTATCTTATTGGTAGGAAGTGTGCTGATTTGGTGAGACGATCAACTATTACCCAAATAGTATCAAAACCACTTGCAGTCCTTGGCAATTTAGTGATGAAATCCATGGTAATGTTTTCCCATTTCCATTCCGGGATTTCGGGTTGTTGAAGTAGACCTGATGGTTTCTGATGCTCAGCTTTGACCTTAGAACACGTCAAACATTCTCCTACGTATTTAGCAACATCGGCTTTCATACCCGGCCACCAAAAATGTTTCTTGAGATCCTTGTACATCTTCCCCGTTCCAGGATGTATTGAGTATCTGGTTTTATGAGCTTCTCTAAGTACCATTTCTCTCATATCTCCAAATTTTGGTACCCAAATCCTTTCAGCCCTATACCGGGTTTCGTCTTCCCGAATATTAAGATGCTTCTCCGATCCTTTGGGTATTTCATCCTTTAAATTTCCCTCTTTTAAAACTCCTTGTTGCGCCTCCTTTATTTGAGTAGTAAGGTTATTATGAATCATTATATTCATAGATTTTACTCGAATGGGTTCTCTGTCCTTCCTGCTCAAGGCATCGGCTACCACATTTGCCTTCCCCGGGTGGTAACGAATCTCAAAGTCATAATCATTCAACAATTCAATCCACCTACGCTGCCTCATATTCAGTTGTTTCTGATTAAATATGTGTTGAAGACTTTTGTGGTCGGTATATATAATACTTTTGACCCCATATAAGTAGTGCCTCCAAGTCTTTAATGCAAAAACAACCGCGCCTAATTCCAAATCATGCGTCGTATAATTTTGTTCGTGAATCTTCAATTGTCTAGACGCATAAGCAATCACCTTCGTTCGTTGCATTAATACACAACCGAGACCTTGCTTTGATGCGTCACAATAAATCACAAAATCATCATTCCCTTCAGGCAATGACAATATAGGTGCCGTAGTTAGCTTTTTCTTCAATAACTGAAACGCTTTCTCTTGTTCATCATTCCATTCAAATTTCTTCCCTTTATGCGTTAATGCAGTCAAGGGTTTTGCTATTCTGGAAAAGTCTTGGATGAACCTTCTGTAGTAACCAGCTAGTCCTAAAAACTGGCGTATGTGTTTCGGAGTTTTCGGGGTTTCCCACTTTTCAACAGTTTCTATCTTTGCCGGATCCACCTTAATACCTTCTTTGTTCACTATGTGACCGAGGAATTGAACTTCTTCCAACCAAAATGCACACTTTGAAAACTTAGCGTACAATTCTTCCTTCCTCAATACTTCTAACACCTTTCTCAAATGTTCACCGTGTTCTTGGTCATTCTTTGAGTAAATAAGTATGTCATCAATGAAAACAATGACAAACTTGTCAAGGTATGGTCCACACACTCGGTTCATAAGGTCCATGAACACAGCTGGTGCATTAGTTAAACCAAACGGCATGACCATAAACTCGTAATGACCGTAACGTGTTCTGAAAGCAGTCTTTGGAATATCATCTTCTTTCACCCGCATTTGATGATACCCAGAACGTAAGTCAATCTTTGAATAAACAGACGAGCCTTGTAGTTGATCAAATAAGTCGTCGATTCTCGGTAGTGGGTAGCGGTTCTTGATGGTAAGTTTGTTCAACTCTCGGTAGTCGATACACAACCTGAATGTACCATCTTTCTTCTTGACAAACAAAACAGGAGCTCCCCACGGTGATGTGCTTGGTCGAATGAAACCACGCTCTAAAAGTTCTTGTAATTGGCTTTGCAGTTCTTTCATCTCGCTAGGTGCAAGTCTGTAAGGAGCACGAGCTATTGGTGCAGCTCCTGGTACAAGATCTATTTGAAATTCAACGGATCGATGTGGGGGTAATCCCGGTAATTCTTTCGGAAATACATCGGGAAATTCTTTTGCAATGGGAACATCATTGATGCTCTTTTCTTCAGTTTGTACTTTCTCGACGTGTGCTAGAACAGCATAGCAACCTTTTCTTATTAGTTTTTGTGCCTTCAAATTACTAATAAGATGTAGCTTCGTGTTGCCCTTTTCTCCGTACACCATTAAGGGTTTTCCTTTTTCTCGTATAATACGAATTGCATTTTTGTAACAAACGATCTCCGCTTTCACTTCTTTCAACCAGTCCATACCGATTATCACATCAAAACTCCCTAACTCTACTGGTATCAAATCAATCTTAAATGTTTCGCTAACCAGTTTAATTTCTCGATTCCGACATATATTATCTGCTGAAATTAATTTACCATTTGCTAATTCGAGTAAAAATTTACTATCCAAAGGCGTCAATGGACAACTTAATTTAGCACAAAAATCTCTACTCATATAGCTTCTATCCGCACCCGAATCAAATAAAACGTAAGCAGATTTATTGTCAATAAGAAACGTACCCGTAACAAGCTCCGGGTCTTCCTGTGCCTCTACCGCATTAATATTGAAAACTCTTCCACGGCCTTGTCCATTCGTGTTCTCCTGGTTCGGGCAATTTCTAATAATGTGGCCTGGTTTTCCACATTTATAAC
Source organism: Rutidosis leptorrhynchoides (assembly GCF_046630445.1). Taxonomy (NCBI): domain Eukaryota; kingdom Viridiplantae; phylum Streptophyta; class Magnoliopsida; order Asterales; family Asteraceae; genus Rutidosis; species Rutidosis leptorrhynchoides. Next base: position 101,138,178 of record NC_092335.1, read on the forward strand.
AAACTACATTGGCATAACTTGCTCCGACACTACTTGCTCCGCCATTACTCGTTCCGACACCATTTGTTCCTTTCGTTCTATTAACCCCTGGTCCGTAGACCTCACACTTCGCCGCGCTATGACCATTTCTTTTACACTTGTTGCAAAATTTGGTGCAGAACCCCGAGTGATTCTTTTCACACCTTTGGCATAGTTGCTTCTGATTGTTGTTGTTGTTGCGGTTATTATTGTTGTTGGGATGATTGTTGTAGTTGCTGTTGTTGTTGTTGTTGTTGTTGTTGTTGGGCCGTTTGTTGTAGTTGCGATTGATGTTGCGATTGTTGGGATAATTGTTGCGATTATTGTTGTAATTGCTGTTGTTGTTGTATTGGTGATTCTTATCACCGTTTTCCTCCCACTTTCTTTTGACTTGCTTCACATTGGCCTCTTCAGCAGTCTGTTCTTTAATTCTTTCTTCAATCTGGTTCACTAGTTTGTGAGCCATTCTACATGCCTGTTGTATGGAGGCGGGCTCGTGTGAACTTATATCTTCTTGGATTCTTTCCGGTAATCCTTTCACAAATGCGTCGATCTTCTCTTCCTCATCTTCGAATGCTCCCGGACACAATAGGCACAATTCTGTGAATCGTCTTTCGTACGTGGTAATATCAAATCCTTGGGTTCGTAACCCTCTAAGTTCTGTCTTGAGCTTATTGACCTCGGTTCTGGGACGGTACTTCTCGTTCATCAAGTGCTTGAATGCTGACCACGGTAGTGCGTACGCATCATCTTGTCCCACTTGCTCTAGATAGGTATTCCACCATGTTAACGCAGAACCTGTGAAGGTATGCGTAGCGTACTTCACTTTGTCCTCTTCAGTACACTTACTTATGGCAAACACCGATTCAACCTTCTCGGTCCACCGTTTCAATCCGATCGGTCCTTCGGTTCCATCAAATTCCAAAGGTTTGCAGGCAGTGAATTCTTTGTAGGTGCATCCTACACGATTTCCTGTACTGCTAGATCCAAGGTTATTGTTGGTATGTAGCGCAGCCTGTACTGCGGCTATGTTTGAAGCTAGAAAAGTACGGAATTCCTCTTCATTCATATTCACGGTGTGTCGAGTAGTCGGTGCCATTTCCTTCAAAATAGTTAAATGGAACAAGTTAATCATACAGAATATTAAGAGTAGTTAATAGTATTTCGTAGCATAATATGAACTCATTTATAAAAGCTTTTTCTTCATATTAGCGTTTTATAAGTTTAAATTCGGGTAGTACCTACCCGTTAAGTTCATACTTAGTAGCTAATATACAATTCAACTACTACAATTCTATATGAAAAACTGATTATAATAATATTTCGCGTTCAAACTTTTATACAATATTTTACAAACTTACAATACCGCTTATTTTACATAAAGCATGAAATATAGCACACAATAACTTTGATACAAGATAGTTGTGAAGACAATTCTAGCTAGTACACAAGTCGTTCAGCAAAGGCAATAAAGACACGTAATTCATACGTCCAGAAACAAGTCATGCATTCTGGTTTTACTAGGACTACTTCCCATCCTTGGTCTTGTGCAACATAACCGTTATGGCCGTTGATAAGACAGCGTGTTGTAACGTCATCAAAGGGACGAGGGTTACGTAATGTCCAACAGTCCCGTAATAATCTAAAAACCTCATTTCTTACCCCAATTACCGACTCCGTCACTTGTGGAAACGTTTTGTTTAATAGTTGTAGCCCGATGTTCTTGTTCTCACTTTGGTGAGAAGCGAACATTACTAATCCGTAAGCATAACATGCTTCTTTATGTTGCATGTTAGCCGCTTTTTCTAAATCACGAAGTCCAATATTCGGATATATTGAGTCAAAATAATTTCTTAACCCGTTGCGTAAAATAGCATTTGGGTTCCCCGCAATATATGCGTCAAAGTAAACACATCGTAACTTATGGGTTTCCCAATGTGATATCCCCCATCTTTCAAACGAAAGTCTCTTATAAACCAAGACATTCTTGGAACGTTCTTCGAATGTCTTACAAACTGATCTCGCCTTAAATAGTTGTGCCGAAGAATTCTGGCCGACTCTAGACAAGATTTCATCAATCATGTCTCCGGGTAGGTCTCTTAAAATATTGGGTTGTCTATCCATTTTGTGTTTTTAAACTGTAAAATAGACAAGAGTTAGATTCATAAAAAAAATACTTATTAATACAAGCAATTTTTACATATATCATAAAGCATAAGAACACTATATTCCATATATTACACCACACGAATACAACTATCTTATTCCGACTCGCTCGTTTCTTCTTCTTCGGTTTTGGTTCGTTTTGCCAAGTTTCTAGGGATATATGATGTTCCCCTAATACGAGCCGTCGTTGTCCACATTGGTTTAGAAAAACCTGGTGGTTTAGAGGTTCCCGGGTCATTGTTACAACTTAAGGACTTCGGGGGTTGACGATACATATAAAGTTCATCGGGGTTGGAATTAGATTTCTCTATTTTTATGCCCTTTCCCTTATTATTTTCTTTTGCCTTTTTAAATTCAGTTGGGGTAATTTCTATAACATCATCGGAATTCTCGTCGGAATCCGATTCATCGGAGAATTGGTAATCCTCCCAATATTTTGCTTCCTTGGCGGAAACACCATTGACCATAATTAACTTTGGTCGGTTGGTTGAGGATTTTCTTTTACTTAACCGTTTTATTATTTCCCCCACCGGTTCTATTTCTTCATCCGGTTCCGATTCTTCTTCCGGTTCCGATTCTTCTTCCGGTTCCGACTCTTCTTCCGGTTCCTCTTCGGGAACTTGTGAATCAGTCCACAAATCATTCCAATTTACATTTGACTCTTCATTATTATTAGGTGAGTCAATGGGACTTGTTCTAGAGGTAGACATCTATCACATAATATCAAACACGTTAAGAGATTAATATATCACATAATATTCATATGTTAAAAATATATAGTTTCCAACAAAAATGTTAAGCAATCATTTTTAAAGAAAACACGGTCGAAGTCCAGACTCACTAATGCATCCTAACAAACTCGATAAGACACACTAATGCAAATTTTCTGGTTCTCTAAGACCAACGCTCTGATACCAACTGAAATGTCCCGTTCTTATTGATTAAAAACGTTCCATATTAATTGATTTCGTTACGAGGTTTTGACCTCTATATGAGACGTTTTTCAAAGACTGCATTCATTTTTAAATAAACCATAACCTTTATTTCATCAATAAAGGTTTAAAAAGCTTTACGTAGATTATCAAATAATGATAATCTAAAATATCCTGTTTACACATGACCATTACATAATGGTTTACAATACAAATATGTTACAACAAAATAAGTTTCTTGAATGTAGTTTTTACACAATATCATACAAGCATGGACTCCAAATCTTGTCCTTATTTAAGTATGCGACAGCGGAAGCTCTTAATAATCACCTGAGAATAAACATGCTTAAAACGTCAACAAAAATGTTGGTGAGTTATAGGTTTAACCTATATATATCAAATCGTAACAATAGACCACAAGATTTCATATTTCAATACACATCCCATACATAGAGATAAAAATCATTCATATGGTGAACACCTGGTAACCGACAATAACAAGATGCATATATAAGAATATCCCCATCATTCCGGGACACCCTTCGGATATGATATAAATTTTGAAGTACTAAAGCATCCGGTACTTTGGATGGGGTTTGTTAGGCCCAATAGATCTATCTTTAGGATTCGCGTCAATTAGGGTGTCTGTTCCCTAATTCTTAGATTACCAGACTTAATAAAAAGGGGCATATTCGATTTCGATAATTCAACCATAGAATGTAGTTTCACGTACTTGTGTCTATTTTGTAAATCATTTATAAAACCTGCATGTATTCTCATCCCAAAAATATTAGATTTTAAAAGTGGGACTATAACTCACTTTCACAGATTTTTACTTCGTCGGGAAGTAAGACTTGGCCACTGGTTGATTCACGAACCTATAACAATATATACATATATATCAAAGTATGTTCAAAATATATTTACAACACTTTTAATATATTTTGATGTTTTAAGTTTATTAAGTCAGCTGTCCTCGTTAGTAACTTACAACTAGTTGTCCACAGTTAGATGTACAGAAATAAATCGATAAATATTATCTTGAATCAATCCACGACCCAGTGTATACGTATCTCAGTATTGATCACAACTCAAACTATATATATTTTGGAATCAACCTCAACCCTGTATAGCTAACTCCAACATTCACATATAGAGTGTCTATGGTTGTTCCGAAATATATATAGATGTGTCGACATGATAGGTCGAAACATTGTATACGTGTCTATGGTATCTCAAGATTACATAATATATAATACAAGTTGATTAAGTTATGGTTGGAATAGATTTGTTACCAATTTTCACGTAGCTAAAATGAGAAAAATTATCCAATCTTGTTTTACCCATAACTTCTTTATTTTAAATCCGTTTTGAGTGAATCAAATTGCTATGGTTTCATATTGAACTCTATTTTATGAATATAAACAAAAAAAATATAGGTTTCTAGTCGGAAAAATAAGTTACAAGTCGTTTTTGTAAAGGTAGTCATTTCAGTCGAAAGAACGACGTCTAGATGACCATTTTAGAAAACATACTTCCACTTTGAGTTTAACCATAATTTTTGGATATAGTTTCATGTTCATAATAAAAATAATTTTCTCAGAATAACAACTTTTAAATCAAAGTTTATCATAGTTTTTAATTAACTAACCCAAAACAGCCCGCGGTGTTACTACGACGGCGTAAATCCGGTTTTACGGTGTTTTTCGTGTTTCCAGGTTTTAAATCATTAAGTTAGCATATCATATAGATATAGAACATGTGTTTAGTTGATTTTAAAAGTCAAGTTAGAAGGATTAACTTTTGTTTGCGAACAAGTTTAGAATTAACTAAACTATGTTCTAGTGATTACAAGTTTAAACCTTCGAATAAGATAGCTTTATATGTATGAATCGAATGATGTTATGAACATCATTACTACCTTAAGTTCCTTGGATGAACCTACTGGAAAAGAGAAAAATGGATCTAGCTTCAATGGATCCTTGGATGGCTCAAAGTTCTTGAAGCAAAATCATGACACGAAAACAAGTTCAAGTAAGATCATCACTTGAAATAAGATTGTTATAGTTATAGAAATTGAACCAAAGTTTGAATATGATTATTACCTTGTATTAGAATGATAACCTACTGTAAGAAACAAAGATTTCTTGAGGTTGGATGATCACCTTACAAGATTGGAAGTGAGCTAGCAAACTTGAAAGTATTCTTGATTTTATGAAACTAGAACTTTTGGAATTTATGAAGAACACTTAGAACTTGAAGATAGAACTTGAGAGAGTTCAATTAGATGAAGAAAATTGAAGAATGAAAGTGTTTGTAGGTGTTTTTGGTCGTTGGTGTATGGATTAGATATAAAGGATATGTAATTTTGTTTTCATGTAAATAAGTCATGAATGATTACTCATATTTTTGTAATCTTATGAGATATTTCATGCTAGTTGCCAAATGATGGTTCCCACATGTGTTAGGTGACTCATATGGGCTGCTAAGAGCTGATCATTGGAGTGTATATACCAATAGTACATACATCTAAAAGCTGTGTATTGTACGAGTACGAATACGGGTGCATACGAGTAGAATTGTTGATGAAACTGAACGAGAATGTAATTGTAAGCATTTTTGTTAAGTAGAAGTATTTTGATAAGTGTATTGAAGTCTTTCAAAAGTGTATAAATACATATTAAAACACTACATGTATATACATTTTAACTGAGTCGTTAAGTCATCGTTAGTCGTTACATGTAAGTGTTGTTTTGAAACCTTTAGGTTAACGATCTTGTTAAATGTTGTTAACCCAATGTTTATAATATCAAAAGAGATTTTAAATTATTATATTATCATGATATTATGATGTACGAATATCTCTTAATATGATATATATACATTAAATGTCGTTACAACGATAAACGTTACATATATGTCTCGTTTCAAAATCATTAAGTTAGTAGTCTTGTTTTTACATATGTAGTTCATTGTTAATATAATTAATGATATGTTTACTTATCATAATATCATGTTAACTATATATATAACCATATATATGTCATCATATAGTTTTTTTACAAGTTTTAACGTTCGTGAATCACCGGTCAACTTGGGTGGTCAATTGTCTATATGAAACCTATTTCAATTAATCAAGTCTTAACAAGTTTGATTGCTTAACATGTTGGAAACATTTAATCATGTAAACATCAATCTCAATTAATATATATAAACATGGAAAAGTTCGGGTCACTACATTATGAAGGAGTCAAACCTTTTATACCATTGGCGTGGCGATTGTTTTAAACCGTAAAGAGACTTCTTCAACTTACACGCGTAGTCCTCTTTACCCGCGACTTTAAAACCCTCAGGTTGTCGTATATATATTTCTTCTTCAAGGTGTCCGTGAAGAAACGCGCGGTCTTCAAGTCCATTTGTTCTAGCTCTAAATCTTTCAAGGCAACGATTGAGAGTAATAATCGAATAGATGTGTGTCGTACAACCGGAGAGAACACTTCATTGAAATCTATTCCTTCACGTTGATCAAAGCCGCGAACCACAAAGCGGGCTTTATATCTTTTATTTTCGACACCTGATATGCCATCTTTGACCTTAAACAACCACTTGCAACTAATTGCACGCTTTCCTTTGGGAAGTTTTACTAAGTCCCAAGTATCATTCTTAATCAAGCTTTCCATCTCCTCTTGCATTGCCACTGCCCATTTACTGCTTTCATTACTCAAAACCGCCTCAGCATAACTAGCAGGCTCATGGTGTTCAATGTAGGAGGCTGCAGCAAAACCGTAAGCAAATAAGTTACATTTGTAATCTTGATACCTGGGTGGTCGTATAGTTTGTCGTCGTTCACGGTCTCGAGCAAGAAGGTAATCAGCAGGCTGATTATTAGGTGGAGTGTATGCATCACCATCTACTTGTGTATTAACAATGTCTTCTACTTCGACCTCAACTTCCACCTTACCGGGTGTACTATCATTCGAACTAGCCTGCTTATCAATGACCTTATTTGCCTCTTCGTGTTGTAGTATAGCTTGTTCATTAAATGTTACGTCCCTACTGAATATCACCTTGCGATACTTCGGGTCAGGGCACCAAACACGGTACCCTTTGACACCTAACTGTAGCCTAGAAACACACACTTTATGGCTCGAGGGGTAAGTTTTCCTTCATTTATGTGAACGTAAACTGGACAACCGAATATTCTTAGGTGTGAGTAATCAATAGTCTGTAAAGACCCGTCCTAATCCATAAGAACGAATACAATAACATATGATTACACGCGAGGTATTTGACCTCTATATGATACATTTTACAAACATTGCATTCGTTTTTAAAAGACAAACTTTCATTACTTCGAAAGTTGACGGCATGCATACTATTTTATAATATATCCAACTATAATTGACTTAACATTAATCTTGATGAACTCAACGACTCGAATGCAACGTCTTTTGAAATATGTCAGGTATGACTCCAAGTAATATCTCTAAAATGAGCAAATGCACAGCGGAAGATTTCTTTCATACCTGAGAATAAACATGCTTTAAAGTGTCAACTAAAGGGTTGGTGAGTTCATTAGTTTAACATAAATAATCATTTCCATCATGTTAATAGACCACAAGATTTCATTTATTCGATAATCATACACTCGCAAGTGTTTAAAATTCATTCATTTGGATTGAACACCTGGTAACCGACATTAACTAGATGCATATAAGAATATCCCCTATCATTCCGGGAAATCCTTCGGACATGATAAAAACGAATTCGAAGTACTAAAACATCCGGTACTTTGGATGAGGTTCGTTAGGCTCAATAGATCTATCTTTAGGATTCGCGTCAATTAGTAGATCGGTTTACTAATTCTTAGGTTACCAAGCAAAAGGGGCATATTCGGCTTCGATCATTCAACCATATAATGTAGTTTCAATTACTTGTGTCTATTTCGTAAAACATTTATAAAAATTGCGCATGTATTCTCAGCCCAAAAATATAAAGGGTAAAAAGGCAAATGAAACTCACGCATATAAATATTGTAAAACAGTTAATAAAGCATTTGCATGTATTCGCAGTTCAAAAATATATTTCAAAAGCATTTAATAAAGCAGTTATAAAAGCAGCGCATGTATTCTCAGTCCCAAAAATGTAAAGAGTAAAAGGGAATCAAATGAACTCACCAACCTTTTGGTTGACACTTTAAAGCATGTTTATTCTCATGTATGAAAGAAATCTTTCGCTGTGCATTTGCTCATTTTAGGGATATTACTTGGAGTCATACATGACATATTTCAAAAGACGTTGCATTCGAGTCGTTGAGTTCATCAAGATTAATGTTAAGTCAATTATAGTTGGATATATTATGAAATGGTATGCATGCTGTCAACTTTCGATGTAATGAAAGTTTGTCTTTTAAAAACGAATGCAATGTTTGTAAAATGTACCATATAGAGGTCAAATACCTCGCGATGTAATCATATGTTATTGTATTCATTCTTATTGATTAGGACGGGTCTTTACATGTGGTATCAGAGCGGTGGTCTTAGCGAACCAGGTCTTGCATTAGTGTGTCTAACTGATAGTTGTTTAGATGCATTAGTGGGTCTGAACTTCGACCGTGTCTGCATGTCAAAAGTTTTGCTTATCATTTAGTGTCGAAAATCATCTACTTTTCATCCTTAGGAAATTGGCTGCTTATTATTCCTAGTCTAGACACATCTTACTGCATTGTTTGCATGAATAGTGTATAGACAAATCCATATCTTAGCGTATCTGTTACTGTAGACTTTATCTGACACGTTTACTTAATTTCCTCCATAATCTACGGGATCTTCTGTACTATATTAGATATTCTATATACTTAGAATATTATCCGATAACCGAAAATCATTTCATATCGAAAATCCTCTAACTGATCATAAGAGATGAATCCTACACCTAGCTTGGATTCCATTAGTTTCGAAAGCAATTTCGAGATGCGTATTGAAGTAGACTCCGAAGTCAATGAACCCGAAGTGTCTCCACCATTTAGCTATTTTTCTTTCTGGAGGAGATGGGGGTGGGTCCGAGACTTACTCACTCGATGGAGAAATGAAGAAGGCGAGCCCTACCGCGAACCAAACTTACCTCCTAACATCGGAGAAAATGATGTACTCACCGGTGAACCTATGCGCAACACTGTATTCACCCTTCTTGCTAAAGTTTTCCACCTCGAAGGTCGCGTTACTGCAATCTCAGAAAATATTCAACCTCTACTTCCGAATACCAATCGAAGGGGAATATTAGAAGAAGTTAGGGAACTTCGAATTGATAATCAAGATCTATCGAATCAGATGAGTGGATGGATAGAAATGATAGAGGGTAGGATAGAAACCCTGACAAGAATGGTGCGTGATTTACAAGCTATACTTACTACACCAACATCATCACCAACCTCAGCACCAACAACACTTGTAGCACCGACAACAACAGTACCACCATCAGTAGCACCAACAGCATAACCAATACCAACAACAACAACATCATCACACGTCTCAACCTCGCAATCTATACCTCAAGCATAATCATCATTCTACGAATCGTTCTACATAAACTATCTTCGTCCTTCATGGCGATTATGTAATCTCTAATGTTTTATAGATTATGTACTCTAGTTCTAGCCGTAAATCTGATGAGTTTAATATCACATTGACTCATTAAATCCATCATTACGTCTGAAGAAAATATATATGTTTATATGTTTTCATAGAGATTGTAATTAAAATTTTTATTGTACAAACTGTTAATGGTGAAAATATTTTAACGGGTAGGTAATAGCCGAGGAATATTTAGATTTCGCATTAATAAGTTACACTATACATTCTTCAACTCTGATTCAACAGTCATTTACTATCCTACTTACATCCACAGATATACGTAACCGTTCACCACAGAATAATCATTTTCATTCAATTTCATATTTGGATTTTAATTTATCAGAATTCAACAAGTGGCATAATGAAGAAAACATTGGACAAACTAAAATTTGTTAGAAACAAACAAATTAACTACGAGAAATTTTGTTAAGAATACACGCTAACTGCTCCTAGCTAACTGTTCCTAGCTAACTGATTACATTTTATTTATCGCAGTTTAATTATCGCAATTTTATTTATCGTCATTTAATTTCTGTATTTATTTTAAGAACTTTAAATATCAGGACACGTATACAAGGTTTTGACATATCATATCGACGCATATATAAATAATATATATATATATATATATATATATATATATATATATATATATATATATATATATATATATATATATATATATATATATATATATATATATTATTTGGAATAACCATAGACACTCTATATGCAGTAATGATCGAGTTCTCTATACAGGGTTGAGGTTGATTCTATAATAATATATATACTTTGAGTTGTGATCGAGTCTGAGACATGTACACGGGTCACGATACGTATTAATTAATTCGAATATTATAAACTATATATGAATTATTGAGTTAGTGACTGTGGACTGCAAACTGTGGACTACCAAGATTGGACAATTAAAATGAATTAAAATATTGATTATAACATATGAAACTAAACAATTCTTCAAGTTGCCACTTGATTTCATCTTAAACCTCATTTGTATCTTGACGATTCCAATCTGAGTTCAAACCTTTCATAATTCTTAAAAACACCTCAATCGAGAGGATGAAGGGGATGAACCAATTGCACTTCATCTACGGAAGAAAAGATTGATGCATATAGTTATGCACCTGAAAACACTCGGAACTTGAGTAAGCGTTTAAAACGTATATGTGCTAGCTCCTTTGGCATAGTTATTACTGAAAATAACTTTGCAGTTTCTTTTCAAATTAGACAATTTTGTCACAGCTTCAGCAAATCAACTTCGACTTTCATTCGAATTAGCCTTATTATAACCTCGATATATAAGTTTGCCTGTCGTCATCGTTACCGAGGAACCGTTTATATTCCACCACATTAACAGTAAACTTACCAGCAACTTCAATGAATTTGGATTTTTTGAAAAATCATTATATTCATAGAAACTCCATCGTGTATTCATTTATACCATGTAACAATAATTGCCATACCAATTGTCGAGAATCAGCAATCAGTATTTTGAATCTCGTAGCATTTCTACATTAATAGTTATATGTATACATATAACAATTATCTCCTAGAATTACGACCTTCAATTCTGAAATTTTGAAAAGCACCCAGCCTACGAATCAATACATTGAACTTTGAAAAAGCTGAATGAAGCAGCAGAAACTGTGGGTAACCGTAAACGACCTTAATCGTCAGAAGTTTGATGATAAAGAATAGTATGTTGGAAAAGCTCAGAAAAATTAGAACTGAAAAACTGATTGAGCAAACTACGAAGGAGTCTCTGAACAAAGCACAAGGACTAAACTTGTACATTAAGAATCCTGATGATTCTGTTTCTGATGAAATCTTTAGCGAATACCTTGCTTCTGACTCCAAACTCTTGCGGACAAATTTTCTTCACCATCCTTTGATATTAGAAATTCCAAGATATCATCGTATCTTTCATTATAAATATCCTCCATATTTTTGAAGATATTTTCATAACTATTCTTATCTGAATCATTAATCTATTAGTGCTATCAGTGTTACATCATATAGAAACTATTAGTTTCTATATTCTGTAAACTTTCGAGCTTAAAATATGAATGTTATTGAAGTAATGTTGGGAACTGATGCATGAGTTAGTATAATATAATGACACTTGATCAACGTGATTATATTACAGTAAGTCATGCTGAGTTTCTAATGGAATGTGATGATTCGCAGACTATAACGTCATCAAGTGCCATGTTACATAACTCTTTCATTCTGCTTAACTTCAGAACATATCAAGAAGGTATATTCTTGATAGTTCTATTCTCAGTGATTCTGGTAATTTAACAAATCAAATCGTGCTATTACGTTCTTTCTTGTTTAGAACATTAAGTTCATTCGAAACTCCATACTTACGAATTCTGGACTATTACTCGCTTTACTAGAGGTCGAGAAGAGAATAAAAAGGTAAATAGCTCCAAAATATAAGAGAAAATATAAAGCCCAATAATAATACGGAGGTTACAAACCGTGGATATTAATACGAATAGCAATATAAAGACACGATAGAATTAAAAATAGTATCAACCCAAGGTAATAGTAAAAGTAAATAGATTTTTCTGGTGGAAGATTGAAAAGAAGGATGACAGAAATGATAATTAGGAAAAATATCAAGGATTAGAACTGGATTAAGCATTTTCACAATCTTTTGGATGTACGAACTAAGAAAGAAAGTTAGGAATGGTGAGAATAATGGAACGGAAGAGTTTAATTTATAAAGGAAAATCAGACGTAACAATCGAGACAGATGACCGCATTTAATTAAAGAAATCTTAATTTCCTTATTCGCCAAAGAATCAAATCTTTTAGATTTCGAAGATTTTCTTTTAAATCCCTGGAATTCCGGAATTTAAACGGGGCTACGTCAAAAGTTAAGACGAATCCCTATTTCAATCTTTTGCGACAGCTTCACTTATACTCTTCGAATAAATGAATTATTTTATCCTTATTACTCAATGGTAATAAAACTCTATTATTCAGCTCATATGAGTCATGAAAACATATTTATCGTTAACCATGACAACCACACTCAAATTTCGGGACGAAATTTCTTTAACGGGTAGGTACTGTGACGACCCGGAAATTTCCGACCAAATTTAAACTTAATCTTTATATGAATTCGACACGATAAGCAAAGTCTGTAATGTTGAGTCTCAAAATTTTTGAACCGTTTTCATACAATTATTTAACTTCGACCATTTCCGACGATTCACGAACTATTACTTGTAAATAAATAAATACATATATATTTTAAATATATATATATATATATATATATATATATATATATATATATATATATATATATATATATATATATATATATATATATAAAATAATTTGAAATATAGTTTGATATAATATATGATTTAAATTATAAAAAGATATATGAGATAATAAAATTTATTATTAAAATAAATCTATATATACATAAAATATATATTAAATATATATTTTGTGATTTCGAAGTTATTTAGTCAACAACGGTAACGCTCAATTGTCATATTAATTGACCATAAACGAGTTAAAAAGAAACTTATGTGATTTTAAAATAAACGGTGATTCAAAAATGAGTTTAATAAATTTTAGACTTAATAATAATATATGTAGAACTTGTTTGTCAAATTTTAAAACTTTTTATATTTTACTTGGGGGTTGGGAGTAAATAATTAATGTAATTTTTATTTAATAATTAATGATCGAATTTTATACCATAATGACTAAAATAAATAAATATAGCTAATTTAAAAATATAGGATTTTTCTGAACACTTTTATCCGCCACTGATTTTCGCACGATACACAGTCCGTGAAAACTGTCGGTAGTATGAAAACAAATAAACTTCACGAGGGTCAGATTATTAAAGTAAGGTACTGTGTTAATTCAAATTCTATATTATATTTTGCAGTCCATTCTCTGCCAGCTCACTCATCACTATGAATATATTTAAGATTTAAATTATGTACGTTGAATTCAAATTGTTGATATATGATTACTATGCTTGTTCCTGGTACACATTTATATATATATATATATATATATATATATATATATATATATATATATATATATATATATGCATGAGTTTACATACAAACCACACAAGCAATTGATTATCAAAACACACCTATCTTACTTCTACTGCACCTACCCAAACCAACTTAACCCATCTTGTTAATTCTTTTTACTTGACACCAATAACCACATATCATTTCTATGGTCTTGTTCCATTTCCGCCACCACAATCATCAAAGCTCGATCACCACTCTTATATTTTCCTGGTTACGGTTTTGCCTCACCCAACACCCCAACAAATCACTCACACTATGTTGACCATCCCTGTAGTGACTCGAACTTTTCCATGTTTATATATATATTCAATGAAATTGTTATTTACATGATTAAGTGTTTCCAACATGTTAAGCAATCAAACTTGTTAAGACTTGATTAATTGAAATAGGTTTCATATAGACAATTGACCACCCAAGTTGACCGGTGATTCACGAACGTTAAAACTTGTAAAAACTATACGATGACATATATATGGTTATATATATAGTTAACATGATTTTATTATAAGTATGTATCTCATTAGGTATTTTAACAATGATTTATATACATAAAAATGAGACTATTAATTTAAGAAACTCGAAAACGATATATATAATGATTATTGTTATAACAACGTCTTACTAGGTACATATGAATCATATTAAGATATTGATACACTTGGTTAATTATGTTAAATGATAAGTAAATATATTATTAAGTGTATTAACAATGAAATACATATGTAAAAATAAGACTACTAACTTAATGATTTCGAAACGAGACATATATGTAACGATTATCGTTGTAACGACATTTAACTGTATATATATCATACTAAGATATATTATATATCATAATATAATGATAATATAACAATTTAACATCTCATTTGTTATAATAAACAATGGGTTAACAACATTCAACAAGATCGTTAACCTAAAGGTTTCAAAACAACATTTACATGTAACGACTAACGATGACTTAACGACTCAGTTAAAATGTATATATATGTAGTGTTTTAATATGTATTCATACACTTTTGAAAGACTTCAATACACTTATCAAAATACTTCTACTTAACAAAAATGCTTACAATTACATCCTCGTTCAGTTTCATCAACAATTCTACTCGTATGCACCCGTATTCGTACTCGTACAATACACAGCTTTTAGATGTATGTACTATTGGTATATACACTCCAATGATCAGATTTTAGCAGCCATGTGAGTCACCTAACACATGTGGGAACCATCATTTGGCAACTAGCATGAAATATCTCATAAAATTACAAAAATATGAGTAATCATTCATGACTTATTTACATGAAAACAAAATTACATATCCTTTATATCTAATCCATACACCAACGACCAAAAACACCTACAAACACTTTCATTCTTCAATTTTCTTCATCTAATTGATCTCTCTCAAGTTCTATCTTCAATTTCTAAGTGTTCTTCATAAATTCCAAAAGTTCTAGTTTCATAAAATCAAGAATACTTCCAAGATTGCAAGTTTACTTCCAAGTTTTCTAAATCCATTCCAAGTAATCATCCAAGATCAAGAAACCTTTGTTACTTACAGTAGGTTATCTTTCTAATACAAGGTAATAATCATATTCAAACTTTAATTCAATTTCTATAACTATAACAATCTTATTTCGAGTGGAAATCTTACTTGAAATTGTTTTCGTGTCATGATTATGCTTCAAGAACTTTCAAGCCATCCAAGGATCCTTTGAAGCTAGATCTATTTTTCTAATTTCTAGTAGGTTTATCCAAGGAACTTGAGGTAGTAATTATGTTCATAACATCATTCGATTCATACATATAAAGCTATCTTATTCGAAGGTTTAAACTTGTAATCACTAGAACATAGTTTAGTTAATTCTAAACTTGTTCGCAAATAAAAGTTAATCCTTTTAACTTGACTTTTAAAATCAACTAAACACATGTTCTATATCTATATGATATGCTAACTTAATGATTTAAAACCTAGAAACACGAAAAACACCGTAAAACCGAATTTACGCCGTCGTAGTAACACCGCGGGCTGTTTTGGGTTAGTTAATTAAAAACTATGATAAACTTTGATTTAAAAGTTGTTATTCTGGGAAAATGATTTTTATTATGAACATGAAACTATATCCAAAAATTATGGTTAAACTCAAAGTGGAAGTATGTTTTCTAAAATGGTCATCTAGACGTCGTTCTTTCAACTGAAATGACTACCTTTAAAAATGACTTGTACCTTATTTTTCTGACTATAAACCTATACTTTTTCTGTTTAGATTCATAAAATAGAGTTCAATATGAAACCATAGCAATTTGATTCACTCAAAACGGATTTAAAATGAAGAAGTTATGGGTAAAACAAGATTGGATAATTTTTCTCATTTTAGCTACGTGAAAATTGGTAACAAATCTATTCCAACCATAACTTAATCAACTTGTATTGTATATTATGTAATCTTGAGATACCATAGACACGTATACAATGTTTCGACCTATCATGTCGACACATCTATATATATTTCGGAACAACCATAGACACTCTATATGTGAATGTTGGAGTTAGCTATACAGGGTTGAGGTTGATTCCAAAATATATATAGTTTGAGTTGTGATCAATACTGAGATACGTATACACTGGGTCATGGATTGATTCAAGATAATATTTATCGATTTATTTCTGTACATCTAACTGTGGACAACTAGTTGTAGGTTACTAACGAGGACAGCTGACTTAATAAACTTAAAACATCAAAATATATTAAAAGTGTTGTAAATATATTTTGAACATACTTTGATATATATGTATATATTGTTATAAGTTCATGAATCAACCAGTGGCCAAGTCTTACTTCCCGACGAAGTAAAAATCTGTGAAAGTGATTTATAGTCCCACTTTTAAAATCTAATATTTTTGGGATAAGAATACATGCAGATTTTATAAATGATTTACAAAATAGACACAAGTACGTGAAACTACATTCTATGGTTGAATTATCGAAATCGAATATGCCCCTTTTTATTAAGTCTGGTAATCTAAGAATTAGGGAACAGACACCCTAATTGACGCGAATCCTAAAGATAGATCTATTGGGCCTAACAAACCCCATCCAAAGTACCGGATGCTTTAGTACTTCGAAATTTATATCATATCCGAAGGGTGTCCCGGAATGATGGGGATATTCTTATATATGCATCTTGTTAATGTCGGTTACCAGGTGTTCACCATATGAATGATTTTTATCTCTATGTATGGGATGTGTATTGAAATATGAAATCTTGTGGTCTATTGTTACGATTTGATATATATAGGTTAAACCTATAACTCACCAACATTTTTGTTGACGTTTAAAGCATGTTTATTCTCAGGTGAATACTAAGAGCTTCCGCTGTTGCATACTAAAATAAGGACAAGATTTGGAGTCCATGTTTGTATGATATTGTGTAAAAACTGCATTCAAGAAACTGATTTCGATGTAACATATTTGTATTGTAAACCATTATGTAATGGTCGTGTGTAAATAGGATATTTTAGATTATCATTATTTGATAATCTACGTAAAGCTTTTTAAACTTTTATTTATGAAATAAAGGTTATGGTTTGTTTTAAAAATGAATGCAGTCTTTGAAAAACGTCTCATATAGAGGTCAAAATCTCGCAACGAAATCAATTAATATGGAACGTTTTTAATCAATAAGAACGGAACATTTCAGTTGGTATCCGAGTGTTGGTCTTAGAGAACCAGAAAAATTTGCATTAGTGTGTCTTATCGAGTTTGTTAGGATGCATTAGTGAGTCTGGACTTCGACCGTGTTTTCTTTAAAAATGATTGCTTAACATTTTTGTTGGAAACTATATATTATTAACATGTAAATATTATGTGATATATTAATCTCTTAACGTGTTTGATATTATGTGATAGATGTCTACCTCTAGAACAAGTCCCATTGACTCACCTAATAATAATGAAGAGTCAAATGTAAATTGGAATGATTCGTGGAATGATTCACAAGTTTCCGAAGAGGAACCGGAAGAAGAATCAGAACCGGAAGAAGAATCAGAACCGGAAGAGGAGGAACCGGAGGAGGAAATAGAACCGGTGGGGGAAATAATAAAACGGTTAAGTAAAAGAAAATCCTCAACCAACCGACCAAGGTTAATTATGGTCAATGGTGTTTCCACCAAGGAAGAAAATATTGGGAGGATTATCAATTCTCCGATGAATCGGATTTCGACGAGAATTCCGATGATGTTATAGAAATTACCCCAACTGAATTTAAAAAAGCAAAAGAAAATAATAAGGGAAAGGGCATAAAAATAGAGAAATCTAATTCCAACCCCGATGAACTTTATATGTATCGTCAACTCCCGAAGTCCTTAAGTTGTAACAATGACCCGGGAACCTCTAAACCACCAGGTTTTTCTAAACCGTTGTGGAAAACGACAGCTAGTATTAGGGGAACATCATATATCCCTAGAAACTTGGAAAAACGAACCAAAACTGAAGAAGAAGAAATGAGCGAGTCAGAATAAGATAGTTGTATTCGTGTGGTGTAATATATGTAATATAGTGTGCTTATGCTTTATGATATATGTAAAAATTGCTTGTATTAATAAGTATTTTTTTTTTGAATCTAACTCTTGTCTATTTTACAGTTTAAAAACACAAAATGGATAGACAACCCAATATTTTAAGAGACCTACCAGGAGACATGATTGATGAAATCTTGTCTAGAGTCGGTCAGAATTCCTCGGCACAACTATTTAAGGCGAGATCAGTTTGTAAGACATTCGAAGAACGTTCCAAGAATGTCTTGGTTTATAAGAGACTTTCGTTTGAAAGATGGGGGATATCACATTGGGAAACCCATAAGTTACGATGTGTTTACTTTGATGCATATATTGCGGGGAACCCAAATGCTATTTTACGCAACGGGTTAAGAAATTATTTTGACTCAATGTATCCGAATATAGGACTTCATGATTTAGAAAAAGCGGCTAACATACAACATAAAGAAGCATGCTATGCTTACGGGTTAGTAATGTTCGCTTCTCACCAAAGTGAGAAAAAGAACATCGGGCTACAGCTATTAAACAAAACGTTCCCACAAGTGACGGAGTCGGTAATTGGGGTAAGAAATGAGGTTTTTAGGTTATTACGAGACTGTTGGTCATTACGTAACCCTCGTCCCTTTGACGACGTTACAACACGCTGTCTTATCAACGGCCATAACGGTTATGTTCCACAAGACCAAGGATGGGAAGTAGTCCTAGTAAAACCAGAATGCATGACTTGTTTCTGGACGTATGAATTACGTATCTTTATTGCCTTTGCTGAACGACTTGTTTACTAGCTAGAATTATCTTCACAACTATCTTGTATCAAAGTTATTGTGTGCTATATTTCATGCTTTATGTAAAATAAGCGGTATTGTAAGTTTGTAAAATATTGTATAAAAGTTTGAACGCGAAATATTATTATAATCAGTTTTTCATATAGAATTGTAGTAGTTGAATTGTATATTAGCTACTAAGTATGAACTTAACGGGTAGGTACTACCCGAATTTAAACTTATAAAACGCTAATATGAAGAAAAAGCTTTTATAAATGAGTTCATATTATGCTACGAAATACTATTAACTACTCTTAATATTCTGTATGATTAACTTGTTCCATTTAACTATTTTGAAGGAAATGGCACCGACTACTCGACACACCATGAATATGAATGAAGAGGAATTCCGTACTTTTCTAGCTTCAAACATAGCCGCAGTACAGGCTGCGCTACATACCAACAATAACCTTGGATCTAGCAGTACAGGAAATCGTGTAGGATGCACCTACAAAGAATTCACTGCCTACAAACCTTTGGAATTTGATGGAACCGAAGGACCGATCGGATTGAAACGGTGGACCGAGAAGGTCGAATCGGTGTTTGCCATAAGTAAGTGTACTGAAGAGGACAAAGTGAAGTACGCTACGCCTACCTTCACAGGTTCTGCGTTAACATGGTGGAATACCTATCTAGAGCAAGTGGGATAAGAAGATGCGTACGCACTACCGTGGTCAGCATTCAAGCACTTGATGAACGAGAAGTACCGTCCCAGAACCGAGGTCAATAAGCTCAAGACAGAACTTAGAGGGTTATGAACCCAAGGATTTGATATTACCACGTACGAAAGACGATTCACAGAATTGTTCCTATTGTGTCCGTGAGCGTTCGAAGATGAGGAAGAGAAGATCGACGCGTTTGTGAAAGGATTACCGGAAAGAATCCAAGAAGATATAAGTTCACACGAGCCCGCCTCCATACAACAGGCATGTAGAATGGCTCACAAACTAGTGAACCAGATTGAGGAAAGAATTAAAGAACAGACGGCTGAAGAGGCCAATGTGAAGCAAGTCAAAAGAAAGTGGGAGGAAAACGGTGATAAGAATCACCAATACAACAACAACAGCAATTACAATAATAATCGCAACAATTATCCTAACAATCGCAACATCAATCGCAACTACAATAAACGGCCCAACAACAACAACAACAACAACAACAACAACAACAACAACAACAACAACAACAACAACAACTGCAACAATCGTCCCAACAACAACAACAATCAGAAGCAGCTATGCCAAAAGTGTGAAAAGTATCACTCGGGGTTCTGCACCAAATTTTGCAACAAGTGTAAAAGAAATGGTTATAGCGCGGTGAAGTGTGAGGTCTACGAACCAGGGGTTAACAGAACGAAAGGAACAAATGGTGTCGGAACGAGTAATGGCGGAGCAAGTAGTGTCGGAGCAAGTTATGCCAATGTAGTTTGTTATAAATGTGGAAAACCGGGCCACATTATTAGAAATTGCCCGAACCAGGAGAACACGAATGGACAAGGCCGCGGAAGAGTTTTCAATATTAATGCGGCAGAGACACAGGAAGACCCGGAGCTTGTTACGGGTACGTTTCTTATTGACAATAAATCTGCTTACGTTTTATTTGATTCGGGTGCGGATAGAAGATATACGAGTAGAGATTTTTGTGCTAAATTAAGTTGTCCATTGACGCCGTTGGATAGTAAATTTTTACTCGAATTAGCAAACGGTAAATTAATTTCAGCAGATAATATATGCCGGAATCGAGAAATTAAACTGGGTAGCGAAATATTTAAGATTGATTTGATACCAGTAGAGTTAGGGAGTTTTGATGTAATAGTTGGCATGGACTGGCTGAAGAAGGTGAAAGCAGAGATCGTATGTTATAAAAATGTAATTCACATTGTACGAGAAGAAGGAGAACCCTTAATGGTGTACGGAGAAAAGGGCAACATGAAGCTACATCTTATTAGTAATTTGAAGGCACAAAAACTAATAAGAAAAGGTTGCTATGCTGTTCTAGCACACGTCGAGAAAGTACAAACTGAAGAAAAGAGCATCAATGATGTTCCCGTAGCAAAAGAATTTCCCGATGTATTTCCGAAAGAATTACCGGGACTACCTCCACATCGATCTGTTGAATTTCAAATAGATCTTGTACCAGGAGCTGCACCAATAGCTCGTGCTCCTTATAGACTCGCACCCAGCGAGATGAAAGAACTGCTGTGACGATCGCTCCAAATCCATATGGACGAACACATCATTCATTGATTTCATTGCGAGGTATTTGACCTCTATGTGATACATTTTGTAACATTGTATTCGTTTGAAAAGGTATTTCATAAATGAATATATAAATTCCAGGTTTTTAACATCTGATGATTTCTACGTATAGACAATCACCATTTAATGGTTTACAATAATACATCTGTTGACAATACAGTCAAAATAAGATACATGGTAATGGTTTGGTGAATGCAAGTTTCTTGTATATAGCATGTATGACTCCAAGCACATATCTTGTATCACGTATAAGCAAACAGCGGAAGACTTCTAGAATCCTGAGAATAAACATGCTTCAAGTGTCAACACAAAGGTTGGTGAGTTCATAGTTTTAATATTACACATAATCCGTATATCAATGTGGATTACAAAAGTTCAGTTGTTTTATTCAAAATGTTTATCAATAGGTTTTACATAAAAGGTGGATCACAAGATTTCAGTTGTTTCATCCGAAACGTTTATCAATCGGTTCTACAAAATTGAGCACCCTGGTAACTAAACTTTAATGCTTATATTATTTGTACCCTTTGTATAATCATCTTAATAATACACGCAAACCAACGTGTACGCTTCTCAAATAGCATACGTCCGTTAAAAGGCTAGCGCTCTAGCTCGGACGGGGATATCAAGCCCTATGGATCCATATACTACTACTCGCGCCCACCAGTTCTTATAACTGGCAGTTACTAGTTACCAAAGCTAAGGGATTTTCGGTTCAAACTCAGTGTAGAATTTAGTATGTACTTGTATCCATTGCGTTTAAAATAAAGTGCATATATTCTCAGCCCAAAAATATATTGAGTAAAAGGGATCATATGAAACTCACACTTTATAATTATTGTAAAACAGTTATTAAAGCATTTGCATGTATTCTCAGCCCAAAAATGTAAAGGGTAAAAGGGATCATATGAAACTCACACTTTATAATTATTGTAAAACAGTTATTAAAGCATTTGCATGTATTCTCAGCCCAAAAATGTAAAGGGTAAAAGGGATCATATGAAACTCACACATATAAATATTGTATATACAATATTGTAGGAAAGCACGTAGACGCATCGGAGATGATAAACACGAGGTTTGATTCACAAAAATACCCCCGAACATTACCCATAATTTCCTTGGCAACCCATATTTTCCTTAGCTCTAGCTCGCTCGGAAACTTGTTTTGAAAATTACTTGGACAGCACTCCGTCGTAATATTTTATGTACATTATTATTTTTGTATCGCAAAAATAATAATACTAATAATAAAAATAATAAGATTAATAATAATCTTATTATTAATAATAATAATAATAATAAATAATTAAAATAAATACGGAGTAATATGTATATTTGTGTATGTTTTTTTTTTCTTTCTTTACTCGGCAGAAAATGTTGCAATTTATAGAACCTGGCCTGAAATCTGGAGTCATGCGACTCGCATGGAAATGGCCTTCTGGTGCATAGTAGACTAGATATTTTTGGTCCGTTGCGTCGGGCGTTTCTTCTTGACTCGGGTCCCGGTTCCGGATTTTCAGACGTCCTTGCGTACTATTTTATATCGTGTACTTTGCGTTCCGCAACTTGTACTCTTGTCATTTTTAGACGTTCTTCATCAATAATTTGAACCTTTTTAATTGTATCTTGTACATTTGAGCATTTTGGACCTTTCCGTCTTCAATTCTTCGTTTTCGCCTTTTGTCTTCGCACTTATTAAATATAAACGAATATTACTTGAATATGGAACAATTACAACTAAAATCCTGTCTTTCTTGGGGGATAATGCTATGAAATATATGTTCCTTTTTAGCCTTATCAATAGCCTTAAATTATCCCTTAATTATATCACTCAAAGTGTATCTTAAACTTTCGAGTGTTTTGGTCATTTACTTCTATAAATCATCGTCTCGCTATTTGTTAAAATACATTTTTATAATAGCGTTTTACTGTAGCAAAGTCAAATTTTACTGTAGCAATTCACTGTAGCAAAGTCAATTTCACTGTAGCAAATAGTGATTTTCGAAAACACTGTAGCATTTTGAGTAATGTGGCAATTTGAAAACACTGTAACAAATTAGTATTTAACTGGTTCATCTTAAACGCTTTAGTTAACTTATCTAAATATCAATTGAATCAATAAACGAATGTTACTATCGTTTATTATATATATGTATATATCTTTTTAATATACATAAATCAGTTTTTAAATACACATTGGAAGTTATTTATAAATAAATTTTAATAATAAATATTTCAACTTATCATATACATTCAAATAGATATTTAAACCAATAAGTTTAATGTACGGTATCAAACAATTAATACATTGTTACCTTTTCATGTTATAGTATATACGTATCTATTTACATATAATTGTTCGCGAATCGTCGAAAACAACCGAAGGGTATTTAAATATATAAAAGTAATTCAAAAATTTTGAGATTCAGTTTTACAGACTTTGCTTATCGTGTCAGAAATGTTAATCATACAAAGATTAAGTTTAAATTTAGTCGAAATTTCTGGGTCATCACAGTACCTACCCGTTAAAGAAATTTCGTCCCGAAATTTGAGTGAGGTCGTCATGGCTAACAATAAAAATGTTTTCATGACGAATATGTGTTGATAAATAGAATTTTTTTTTTTTTTTTTTTATCACCGTTGAATAATATGGATAAAACAATCCAATTACTCGAAGCGTATGAGAGAAGTTATCGTAATAGAGTGAAATGGAGAATAGAGATTCGTCTTATCTCTTGACGTAGTAACGTTTGATTTCCGGAATTCAAGGAAATTAAAAGAAAATCTTTGAAATATATACAGGATTTGATTCACCGGGATTTAAGGAAATTAGGATCCACTTTAATTAAATGTGGTAACCTGCCCTGGCTACTTTGTCCGGTATTTCCATTATAAATTGACTTCTTCCGTTTCATAATATTCACCACCCTTAAAACTTTCTTCCCCAATTAATACATTAAAAAAATTTTGTGAAAATGCTCAATCCAGTTCTGGTTCTTGACCTAATATTGACGTTTGCCACAATCATCCTTCTTTTCCAGCTCCCACCAGAAGAATCTGTTTATTTCTATTATGCTCTAGGGATTGTTGTATTTATCATTCTCCCGTGTCTTTATATTGCTATACGCATTGATATACACGGTTTGTAATTTCAGGTTTGTTATCGGGCTTTATATCTCCCCTTATATTTTAATGTCCCTACTCCTGTCTTCTATAATCATTGTCATTCACAGTTAATACTCCCTCCTAGTTGCTGCGATTTATACTCCAATTTCTATTTCGGAGCTTTGTCCCTTCGTTTCTTCTTCTTGCGATTAGGCATCTCTTGTAATGGTCCAGAATTCGTAGGTATAGAGTTTTGGATGGACATAGTTATTGTTCTGAGAAGGTAATCGTAATGGCACGATCTTGATTTGTCAAATTACCAAATTATCCGGAAAAGACCGAATCATCAAGAAAAATATTTTCTTGATATGTTTAGAGGTTAAAAGAGTTATGTAACATGGTTCATGATGAGGGTGGGATCTGTGAACCTTTATCACGTTCCATTAGAAACTCAGCATGACTTACTGTAATATAATCATGTTGATCAAGTGTCATTATATTATATTAACTCATGCTTCAGTTCTCAACACTACTTCAAAACATCCATTTTTTTTTTTTTTTTTTTTTTTGAATTTTTCAGATTTTAGAAACTAAAATAGTTTCTTTTATGATGTAACACAGATAGCGTGAAGAGATAAATAATTTCGGATGATAATAGTTATGAAGATATCTTCAGAAATATCGAAGATATTTATAATGAAAGATATGATAATATCTTAGAATTTCTAATATCGAAGGATGATGAAGAATATGTTCCGTAGGGGTTTAGTATCAGGAGCAAGGTATTCGTTAATGACTTCAGCAGATACTGAATCATTTGTATTCTTTGAAGGCAGGTTTAGTCTTTGTGATTTATCCACAACCCTCCTTCATACTTTGCTCAATCCGTTTTCCAGTTTCAAACCTTCTCTTTTTCTCAGCTTTACCACCATATTATTCTTTATCATCAAACTTTTGACTGTTAAGGTCGTTTACAGTTTTTGCTGCTTCATCAGCATTGTTTCAATTTCAGAGAACTAGTTTCATAGTTTGGGGTGTTTTTCAAAAACTTCACATTCGAAGTATGTAATTCGAGGAGGTAGACGTTATATGTACACATATAACTGTTGGCGTAGACGTGCTGCAAGATTTCAAAATACTTATTGCAAATTCCCGATAGTTGGAATGGCAACTATTGTTACAAGATGTGGATGAGTACATGATAGGGTTTCAATGTATATATAGTGATTTCCGGAGAGTTTCAAATAGCAGAGTGACGGAGTCGCTGGTACATTTACTGCTAATATGGTGGAACATAAAAGGTTCCCCAGTAACAAAAACGTATATGCCAAAGTTATAAGTCTGAAAGGTCGTCGTTGACTAGTTGAATGGGTGATAATACTGGATACTTTTAAAAAGGAATTGCAAGGTTACTTTCAGTAATAATAATGCCGAAGGATTTATCACAGATACGTGTTAAAGTTTTACTTAGGTTTCGAGAGCTTTCCAGATATATGATTATAAGTACAAATCTTTCTTCTCGTAGATATCGTGTAGTTGGTTTGTCTTCTCGTTTGTTCATTAGTTGAAGTGTTTCCAAGAATTTCGATGGGTTTGAACGCAAAATATAATCATATGATGTTCTAGTACTGTTCTGAATTCAAAGCATGGTTTTCGAAGCATGGTTTTGAAAGATGTAGGAATCTAAGAGTGATGTTTTTCGTTTAATCTTGACTTGGATTCTGATCTATCGAAATCAGAATATGAAATTGAATGAAAATGGTTATTCTGCGATGAACAGATACGTATATCTATAGGTTTGAGCAGTATAGTTAATGATTGCTGAATCAAAATTGAAGAATGTATAGTGTAACATATTAATGTGGAATTTATATATTTCTAGGGTATTACCTACCCGTTAAAATATTCTCATCATTAACAGTTTGTACAAAAGGATTTTCAATTACAATCTTTATGAAAATATATGTATGTATATTTCCTTCGGATGTAATATAGATTTAATGAGTTATTAAACTCATTTGATTTTCGGTTGGAACTAGAAACGAATAATCTCTTCTATATTAAAGATTACATAATCGTCGCAGGATATTTCTCCAATGAAGTTATGAATTAATACTTCATCGTTTATGGTTATTAGTATTCTTCGGTGTCTACGGTGCGTATGAGGTTGATACTCGTGGGACAGATTGTGAGGTTAAGGTTTACGTTGCGGATGTTGTTGTTGTCGGTACTGGTACTGATGTGGTAGCGTGGGGGTACGTGATAGTACTATATTTTACTACGAAATACGTTACAAATTACACAAGTTTTAATTATTTATTTAGAGAATGGATATACCTAAACCTTGCTACAACACTATAGGCAGTGTACCTAATCGTAGAGTAGTATAGTTTTTAGTAAGTCCGGTTCGTTCCACAGGGAGCGGGCTTATTGCACACTATATTTTTAAACAACTATATTTGTACAAAATATATATAATTATATATAGTAATATATAAAAGGGGGTTTACCGTTTAATGACCGGTTTGTCGATTTATATTTTAAGCGAAGCGTATAGTAAATGATGATATTTAAATAACAATAAAATAAATAACAATAATTAAAATGACAATAAATAAAAGTACGAGAAAAAATGAAATAAAATATATTATGCTTAATTAAACTTCCGTAACCATGATGGTTGACGTGTTGATTTTAGTTTTATGCCCATGGGTTAATTGTCCTTTGTCCTGGATTATTTAATATGTCCGTCTGGTTTTTGTCCATAACAGTCCATCGGTCATAAATATAAAATGCGAGTGCCCTCGTCAAATTATCCTTATACCCGAAGTTAAATATTCCAACTAATTGGGGATTTAAACTGTAACAAGATTTTAATACTTTGTTTAATAATTACACCAGGATGTCGACTGAGTGTAACCCAAGGTTTTAATATTTTGTTATCAATTATACCAAGTGTCCTTTGTACATAATTTCACCCCTATTTTAATTATTCTAGTGGCTATTAATCCATTCCCGTGTCCGGTTAAATGAACGATTATTCGTACATATAAATACCCCGCCCATCGTGTCCGATTGAGTGTATATGGTAATTTATAAGGACGCCCAATTGTAAATCTTTATATTAACATTAACAAACTATCATTTAGTTAAACAAATATAAAGCCCATTAATAGCTCATAGTCTAATTTCCACAAGTGTCATTCTTTTGTCCAAACCCCAATTATGGTACAAAGTCCAATTACCCAATTTTAGTAATTAGCCCAACATCATGATTACTTCGGCTCAAATAAGCATAATAATAACTTAAGTACGAGACATTAATTTAAAAAGGAGAACATAGCTTACATTGATTATTTATCGCGTAGTGTTACACGGACAGAGCTCCGACTTTAAAAACCCGTAAAAATAACTTTTACATAACCCAAACTAATCTAATATAACACTAATCTATACTATATATACATATATATATTTATTTATATTATACTAGGGAGTATTATTATTATTATGTTTTATTATATATTTTACATGCAGAACTCGAGAGCTTTTATAGCCAGAACTGAAATTCACTGCTCCGCGAGTCGCGGCCATTTTGGCCTTCCAGCTCCGCAAGTCGCGGAGGTTCCAAAACCAGCCCACAAGTTCAAGATCCAAGGCTGCCGACGGTTTTTATTTAAATATATACAATATATAAATAATTTTTATAATTATTTATATATTATATTATATTTATATACATAGTAGACTCGTAATTTTTTTTCCGTTGCGTCGAGCGTTGAGAGTTGGTTCATGTACCGGTTCCGGATTTTCGAACGTCCTTGCGTACGCTGAGATATTTTGTACTTTGCGTTTCGTAACTTGTACTCTTGTCATTTTTAGACGTTCCTTATCAATAAATTGAACCTTTTGAATTGTATCTTGAACATTTGAGCTTTTTGGACGTTTGTGTCTTCAAATCTTCGTTTTCGCCTTTTGTCTTCGCACTTATTTATTTAAACAATTACAATGAAAATATAATACAATTACATATGAAAACCTATTATTTAGGAGGGATATTGCTATGAAATATATGTTCCTTTTTAGCCTTATCAAACATCCCCACACTTGAGCATTGCTTGTCCTCAAGCAATACAGAATTTGAAATAAAAACATACATGAATCACTTTTTTATTCATCACACTTTGTACATCAGTGATTTTGATATGGTGGTATAAACAATGATAGTAATGATAGAACCATGGTTAAAGCTGGGTGTGTCATCCACAGTTGCCTCGGGTTTAGGTCAACGACACTTGCAATCAAATAGCCGATTTACTTTCGGTTTCCAAAGCAAAGTGCACATTTGAAAGGCGGTTTACAGTCCCACATGACTATGAAAATGTAGATCCTTAAGGAAATTGGATCTTTATGAAAACATTTGATCTTTTTGAAAATTTAATCTAGCTTTTACCCTAGATAAGTTTTCCGGAATAACCCTTCACCGGTGTTGCAAAATATTTTTGTGGGTTTTGTGGGTTTCAGATTTGAAAATTTTAGCTCAAAACTTATGGTTTTGTGTCACCCACTTGCTATCCTTGTATTAGGAAAGCAACACATCCAGTTCACTTGCTTCGTATATTACCTTTCGGTAAACTACCATCCGGTTGTAAAGGAAAGCGATGAACAAGCAACTGTTAAGGCAATGTCCCGTGACTTGCTTTTGATTATGGTCTATAAACATGTCGGATGCTAGTACTATCCTTTGTAGGAGCAATAGTAAGATCATCCTATAATTTTTTCGGTCTGGCACAAGGTCCTGTCTCCGACCATGCTATGCAACCACCGTTCTTACGGTTGACACCCGATTTGGTTCAGGTGACCTAATGAATTCCAGGTGAATTCCTAGGATTTTACGTTCAAAGATAACGAACGCATTGAAAATGGGTTTTCAGAAAACAAATCGGTTTTATTTTTGATCAAAATATTTTCTCGTTCAAGCTCGAGTTTAGATATCATTGAATTCCATGAGTTTGAATTCTCAATCTTTAAGGTCAATCTCAAGGATTGAGTAATATCAGTCTTAAAAGCTGATTTTTAATATTTAAGGAGATTATCCTTTCTGGGGATCTGATTCATTAGTCTTATCAAGCTAATTTGCACGGTGCCCCCCCATTGTACGAGATAAATCCTTCTCAAGGTTAGGATAAATCTGACCACTTGGCGACCCTGTTTGATGCTGAGGTCCGTGGATTTCCTGCTGATTTTAGTGATGACTTTTCTAGATTTTTCGTCAACCTACAGCTGGTATGGACGACAACTTCTTGACCTAAATCAAGAAGCGCGTTTCTTTTTCGGAAGACTTTACTTCCTTTAAATGATGGAATTGATTCATCGTGTAGATCCATCTTTCATTACAGTAAATCGGGTAAAACAGTTAATTTAGTCCAAAACAAAAGCACTTGCAATAAACTTTACAGAAACATGTGATAGATAGTTTATAATTGAATAACTTGGTACATTCTCCCCACACTTAGTTTCTTTCTTTGCCTTTTTATTCTCCTTTATTCCATTTTAAATGAATTCAATCGTTTTAAGGTGTTTCTCAATTTATGTCCTTTCCGAGGTAACGATAATTTCGGTATTAACACCTAGTTTTCACCGTTCATAAATATATATAAACATGATTTTAAATTCATTTAGTTGAAAATTTTTCAAATTTTCATAAAATTTGGCAAATAAACCAAGTATAAACCCGAGAGAATTTATAACCCTTCCCCACACTTGAGATCATGCAATGCCCTCATTTGCATGAAATCAGACTATAATTATAAATTCATGAGGGTGATTAGTGTAGAAAAGTGATTGAAAATACCCAGTTTGTAATTACAAAGCTCGTCGAATGATAGATGGCGCGCCTCATCGTTCATTCCTTCTTTTGTTATTTCACACATGTTTTTCTTCAAAAATGGTTGCTTTTCTGAACTGTTTGTTAATATTTGAAAATGCGTCTTTTACCCTAATTTATTATTCATGTTTATTTAACGAGTTATGCACTAACCCGAACCCCTAATTTAACGTTAAATGGGGTTAGATTTCCCCACACTTAGCTGACGACATGTGAAGTCGGTAGAATAAGTTCCACGAATTAAAATAGTGAGCCAGTTATTTACATCTCGGGTGGTGTATAATATATCAATGGGTTTAAAGTTTAGACTCACCAGATCGTCACTACTTAATTCTTTTTTAAGTATAGCTTTCAGTAAATGGATGTGTCTCTTTTCTAGTTCTTGGTGAAATGGATCGATATACACCGACATACATATTATAGGGTGGACAATTTCTAACGTTTCCTTCCTTTTATTCTCGACGTCAAAGTTTTCACCTCTATTACCCAATTGGGTGAAATTCGAGGTGTCATTATCTATTACAGCTCGTAGTTCATTTCCGGTGGATGACTCGTCTATTGAGAATATTGGGTTGGAAGGTTGTGGAATGGTGAAGTTCGGTTTGGCCTTGGGGGTAAAATTTTCAACGTTATCGTATTCCCAAGAGTACCAATTTGTTACCCTTACTTCTTCTTTATCCATTGATAGATCGATGATTTCGTCGGTAGAGGCTAATGTGTCGATATGTTGTGAAATTGGTAAGACTGAATAAAAAGTATCATCGGGATAGTTGGTGATTTCGGAGCTCTCGAATTCATCAAAATTCGATGATATGAGATTTTCTTGCACACGACTCCTCAGATCAACAGGTGTGTAGTCTGATAGAGTTTCAGCTTGCCGGTTTACAAACTCTCTCATTTGTTCATTTTGAGCATTGAGTTCTTCGAGTTTGATTTTCATATTGTCTAATAAATTTTCAGACACGTAATTTTCCTCGTCTACTGGTTGTTGAGTTTGGATATATTCTTGGGAATAATCCCAATTTGAATTGTATTCTTCATAATCATTCCATTCAGGTTCCGTGGGTGCGTAATTTTTCATAGGAACGTAATAATAACATTCCCATGTTGAGTGATAATCTCCACAGATTTCACAACCAGTTATTGTTTCGTCATTCGTGATCCAAGATTGACCGAACGAATTATCATCAACACTCGTTTGAGGGTATTGATTTAATTGATTTTGGAGTTCAAAAAGAGTTTCCAAGGCCCTGTTTTCAAAATTTTCCATTTTATTGCGATGGACAAATTTTTAGCTACAATGTGGTGCGTTCACTAATTATCCTATTAGTTATAAAAATAGAAAAACTTATATAAGTTGTCCAATTAATAGACTTTTCTGCTTTTGCCCACGTTTCGAATAGCCAAAAGATGTAGCAGGGAGCCAGGCACCTTTAAATCGGAAAAGCCACAACTCAGCCACTAACAAATCCAACTATTACTACGAAGCAGAAAAATGTCAACGTCCATTAATTTAACCGCTTAAATAATTTTTCTTTCCGTTTAAGATATTAGATAAGAAATAGAGAAAATTTCTAAGTCCTAAAAACTAAAGCGTCGAGAAATAAGAAAGAAAAAGAATGCGCGTCGAAAAACGTCGAAAAATAAAAATAAGAAAATAGCGCGTCGTAACTTAAAAGTCTAAAAATTATATCTAAAAAGTTGCGACTAAAGGTCTAAAGGTAAATGCAATTTTATTCAGAAAACGGCAATTACTTAAAGGCACTAAAATCTATTTAAAACTAAAGCGAAAAATGGCGTCGCAAAATTCTAAAGCACCTAAATTCTAGTCTAAAGAAAAAGCACTTAAGGGATTTTACGGCAAAGCCTAAAAATCTAGAAATAAAAATAAGCTACGGCAAAAACTATGTCTTAAAACTAAATACGAGCGAAAAACATACAAATATTACGCTAAAAACAAATAAAAAGGGACAAAATATAAAAATATACAAAAAGTTGTAAAAAATACAATTTTTATAAAAATATTATTTTTTTATAATAGTATTAATTTTTATATATAAATAAAACTAATTAAAACTTAATATTACAAATTAATTAAAAACTTAAACTAAATAATATTATATATAAAACCTAATTAGGTTTAATAATAATAATAATAAATAATTAAAACCTAAATCGTATTAATTGCTGGACCAGGTTCGTGTCAGACGGCTCCGCGAGTCGCGGTTCCCGAAGCTGCAAACCCCGCGAGTCGCGGGGTTCCAGAATTCAACTCTGGTACAGTTTGAAATTCGAAGTTTTTTTTTTTTTTTTTTTTTTTTTTTTTTTAGGATTTTATATTGTTTTTCTAAAAATAATATATATTTATACAAAAATGAATTAAAAATATAGAGTTTTGCCAATTCCCCGGCAGCGGCGCCAAAAACTTGATGTGGTAGCGTGGGGGTACGTG
The DNA here is from genome assembly GCF_046630445.1 of Rutidosis leptorrhynchoides. Lineage (NCBI taxonomy): Eukaryota > Viridiplantae > Streptophyta > Magnoliopsida > Asterales > Asteraceae > Rutidosis > Rutidosis leptorrhynchoides. Next base: position 101,171,120 of record NC_092335.1, read on the forward strand.
ATAGTACTATATTTTACTACGAAATACGTTACAAATTACACAAGTTTTAATTATTTATTTAGAGAATGGATATACCTAAACCTTGCTACAACACTATAGGCAGTGTACCTAATCGTAGAGTAGTATAGTTTTTAGTAAGTCCGGTTCGTTCCACAGGGAGCGGGCTTATTGCACACTATATTTTTAAACAACTATATTTGTACAAAATATATATAATTATATATAGTAATATATAAAAGGGGGTTTACCGTTTAATGACCGGTTTGTCGATTTATATTTTAAGCGAAGCGTATAGTAAATGATGATATTTAAATAACAATAAAATAAATAACAATAATTAAAATGACAATAAATAAAAGTACGAGAAAAAATGAAATAAAATATATTATGCTTAATTAAACTTCCGTAACCATGATGGTTGACGTGTTGATTTTAGTTTTATGCCCATGGGTTAATTGTCCTTTGTTCTGGATTATTTAATATGTCCGTCTGGTTTTTGTCCATAACAGTCCATCGGTCATAAATATAAAATGCGAGTGCCCTCGTCAAATTATCCTTATACCCGAAGTTAAATATTCCAACTAATTGGGGATTTAAACTGTAACAAGATTTTAATACTTTGTTTAATAATTACACCAGGATGTCGACTGAGTGTAACCCAAGGTTTTAATATTTTGTTATCAATTATACCAAGTGTCCTTTGTACATAATTTCACCCCTGTTTTAATTATTCTAGTGGCTATTAATCCATTCCCGTGTCCGGTTAAATGAACGATTATTCGTACATATAAATACCCCGCCCATCGTGTCCGATTGAGTGTATATGGTAATTTATAAGGACGCCCAATTGTAAATCTTTATATTAACATTAACAAACTATCATTTAGTTAAACAAATATAAAGCCCATTAATAGCTCATAGTCTAATTTCCACAAGTGTCGTTCTTTTGTCCAAACCCCAATTATGGTACAAAGTCCAATTACCCAATTTTAGTAATTAGCCCAACATCATGATTACTTCGGCTCAAATAAGCATAATAATAACTTAAGTACGAGACATTAATTTAAAAAGGAGAACATAGCTTACATTGATTATTTATCGCGTAGTGTTACACGGACAGAGCTCCGATTTTAAAAACCCGTAAAAATAACTTTTACATAACCCAAACTAATCTAATATAACACTAATCTATACTATATATACATATATATATTTATTTATATTATACTAGGGAGTATTATTATTATTATTATGTTTTATTATATATTTTACATGCAGAACTCGAGAGCTTTTATAGCCAGAACTGAAATTCACTGCTCCGCGAGTCGCGGCCATTTTGGCCTTCCAGCTCCGCAAGTCGCGGAGGTTCCAAAACCAGCCCACAAGTTCAAGATCCAAGGCTGCCGACGGTTTTTATTTAAATATATATAATATATAAATAATTTTTATAATTATTTATATATTATATTATATTTATATACATAGTAGACTCGTAATTTTTTTTCCGTTGCGTCGAGCGTTGAGAGTTGGTTCATGTACCGGTTCCGGATTTTCGAACGTCCTTGCGTACGCTGAGATATTTTGTACTTTGCGTTTCGTAACTTGTACTCTTGTCATTTTTAGACGTTCCTTATCAATAAATTGAACCTTTTGAATTGTATCTTGAACATTTGAGCTTTTTGGACGTTTGTGTCTTCAAATCTTCGTTTTTGCCTTTTGTCTTCGCACTTATTTATTTAAACAATTACAATGAAAATATAATACAATTACATATGAAAACCTATTATTTAGGAGGGATATTGCTATGAAATATATGTTCCTTTTTAGCCTTATCAGGTACCGTTGTTGGTTGTGCTGCTGGTTCTGGTGGTGCTACCGGTGCTGCCTGTGATGCCTGCAAATTGTGCATCATATTCTCCAAAGCCACAACTCGAGCGCGAAGCTCGTTAACTTCTTCTATTATTCCGGGATGATTGGCGGTTGGTACGAGAGGATGAATAAAGTTTAAAATTCTAATTATCATATAATCGTTGCGAAATATCCTGGAAATGAGGGTAAAGATAGTGTTTCGAACTGGTTCGCCGGTAAGTGCCTCAGGTTCCTCACTAAGAGGTGAATTCGGTTGGTGGAAAGGATCGCCTTCCTCTTGTCTATATTGATTAAGTTGATTACGAACTCATCCCCAATTCATCCAGAATTGGTGATGACTGATTGGTTGATTCATTCCGGTTACACTGCTTTCGGAACTCAGGTGGAAATTCATATCGGAATCCGAAGAACTCGAATTACTTGCAGAATTCATCTTACACGGTTAGATAAATAATTTTCGATGTGAAATGATTTTCGGATATCGGATGATATTCTAATTACATAGAATACCTTTATATAGTACAAAGGATCCGCGAATTACGGAGAAACTTTCGGAAACTGTCAAGTAAAGGTAACAGTAACAGATACGCTAAGATATTCATTTTGTCTATACACTAGTCATGCAATCCATGCAATAAGGTGTGTCTAGACTACAAATGATAAGCAGGTAATTTTCCACACAAGGAATGATAAGCAGGTAATTTCTAACAAAAAAATTATAAGCAACAACTTTTATCATGCAGACATGGTCGAAGTCCAGACTCACTAATGTATCCTAACAATAACCGGTTAGACACACTAATGCAAATTCTGGTTCGCTAAGACCAACGCTCTGATACCAACTGTGACGATCGCTCCAAATCCATATGGACGAACACGTCATTCATTGATTTCATTGCGAGGTATTTGACCTCTATGTGATACATTTTGTAACATTGTATTCGTTTGAAAAGGTATTTCATAAATGAATATATAAATTCCAGGTTTTTAACATCTGATGATTTCTACGTATAGACAATCACCATTTAATGGTTTACAATAATACATCTGTTGACAATACAGTCAAAATAAGATACATGGTAATGGTTTGGTGAATGCAAGTTTCTTGTATATAGCATGTATGACTCCAAGCACATATCTTGTATCACGTATAAGCAAACAGCGGAAGACTTCTAGAATCCTGAGAATAAACATGCTTCAAGTGTCAACACAAAGGTTGGTGAGTTCATAGTTTTAATATTACACATAATCCGTATATCAATGTGGATTACAAAAGTTCAGTTGTTTTATTCAAAATGTTTATCAATAGGTTTTACATAAAAGGTGGATCACAAGATTTCAGTTGTTTCATCCGAAACGTTTATCAATCGGTTCTACAAAATTGAGCACCCTGGTAACTAAACTTTAATGCTTATATTATTTGTACCCTTTGTATAATCATCTTAATAATACACGCAAACCAACGTGTACGCTTCTCAAATAGCATACGTCCGTTAAAAGGCTAGCGCTCTAGCTCGGACGGGGATATCAAGCCCTATGGATCCATATACTACTACTCGCGCCCACCAGTTCTTATAACTGGCAGTTACTAGTTACCAAAGCTAAGGGATTTTCGGTTCAAACTCAGTGTAGAATTTAGTATGTACTTGTATCCATTGCGTTTAAAATAAAGTGCATATATTCTCAGCCCAAAAATATATTGAGTAAAAGGGATCATATGAAACTCACACTTTATAATTATTGTAAAACAGTTATTAAAGCATTTGCATGTATTCTCAGCCCAAAAATGTAAAGGGTAAAAGGGATCATATGAAACTCACACTTTATAATTATTGTAAAACAGTTATTAAAGCATTTGCATGTATTCTCAGCCCAAAAATGTAAAGGGTAAAAGGGATCATATGAAACTCACACATATAAATATTGTATATACAATATTGTAGGAAAGCACGTAGACGCATCGGAGATGATAAACACGAGGTTTGATTCACAAAAATACCCCCGAACATTACCCATAATTTCCTTGGCAACCCATATTTTCCTTAGCTCTAGCTCGCTCGGAAACTTGTTTTGAAAATTACTTGGACAGCACTCCGTCGTAATATTTTATGTACATTATTATTTTTGTATCGCAAAAATAATAATACTAATAATAAAAATAATAAGATTAATAATAATCTTATTATTAATAATAATAATAATAATAATAAATAATTAAAATAAATACGGAGTAATATGTATATTTGTGTATGTTTTTTTTTTCTTTCTTTACTCGGCAGAAAATGTTGCAATTTATAGAACCTGGCCTGAAATCTGGAGTCATGCGACTCGCATGGAAATGGCCTTCTGGTGCATAGTAGACTAGATATTTTTGGTCCGTTGCGTCGGGCGTTTCTTCTTGACTCGGGTCCCGGTTCCGGATTTTCAGACGTCCTTGCGTACTATTTTATATCGTGTACTTTGCGTTCCGCAACTTGTACTCTTGTCATTTTTAGACGTTCTTCATCAATAATTTGAACCTTTTTAATTGTATCTTGTACATTTGAGCATTTTGGACCTTTCCGTCTTCAATTCTTCGTTTTCGCCTTTTGTCTTCGCACTTATTAAATATAAACGAATATTACTTGAATATGGAACAATTACAACTAAAATCCTGTCTTTCTTGGGGGATAATGCTATGAAATATATGTTCCTTTTTAGCCTTATCAATAGCCTTAAATTATCCCTTAATTATATCACTCAAAGTGTATCTTAAACTTTCGAGTGTTTTGGTCATTTACTTCTATAAATCATCGTCTCGCTATTTGTTAAAATACATTTTTATAATAGCGTTTTACTGTAGCAAAGTCAAATTTTACTGTAGCAATTCACTGTAGCAAAGTCAATTTCACTGTAGCAAATAGTGATTTTCGAAAACACTGTAGCATTTTGAGTAATGTGGCAATTTGAAAACACTGTAACAAATTAGTATTTAACTGGTTCATCTTAAACGCTTTAGTTAACTTATCTAAATATCAATTGAATCAATAAACGAATGTTACTATCGTTTATTATATATATGTATATATCTTTTTAATATACATAAATCAGTTTTTAAATACACATTGGAAGTTATTTATAAATAAATTTTAATAATAAATATTTCAACTTATCATATACATTCAAATAGATATTTAAACCAATAAGTTTAATGTACGGTATCAAACAATTAATACATTGTTACCTTTTCATGTTATAGTATATACGTATCTATTTACATATAATTGTTCGCGAATCGTCGAAAACAACCGAAGGGTATTTAAATATATAAAAGTAATTCAAAAATTTTGAGATTCAGTTTTACAGACTTTGCTTATCGTGTCAGAAATGTTAATCATACAAAGATTAAGTTTAAATTTAGTCGAAATTTCTGGGTCATCACAGTACCTACCCGTTAAAGAAATTTCGTCCCGAAATTTGAGTGAGGTCGTCATGGCTAACAATAAAAATGTTTTCATGACGAATATGTGTTGATAAATAGAATTTTTTTTTTTTTTTTTTATCACCGTTGAATAATATGGATAAAACAATCCAATTACTCGAAGCGTATGAGAGAAGTTATCGTAATAGAGTGAAATGGAGAATAGAGATTCGTCTTATCTCTTGACGTAGTAACGTTTGATTTCCGGAATTCAAGGAAATTAAAAGAAAATCTTTGAAATATATACAGGATTTGATTCACCGGGATTTAAGGAAATTAGGATCCACTTTAATTAAATGTGGTAACCTGCCCTGGCTACTTTGTCCGGTATTTCCATTATAAATTGACTTCTTCCGTTTCATAATATTCACCACCCTTAAAACTTTCTTCCCCAATTAATACATTAAAAAAATTTTGTGAAAATGCTCAATCCAGTTCTGGTTCTTGACCTAATATTGACGTTTGCCACAATCATCCTTCTTTTCCAGCTCCCACCAGAAGAATCTGTTTATTTCTATTATGCTCTAGGGATTGTTGTATTTATCATTCTCCCGTGTCTTTATATTGCTATACGCATTGATATACACGGTTTGTAATTTCAGGTTTGTTATCGGGCTTTATATCTCCCCTTATATTTTAATGTCCCTACTCCTGTCTTCTATAATCATTGTCATTCACAGTTAATACTCCCTCCTAGTTGCTGCGATTTATACTCCAATTTCTATTTCGGAGCTTTGTCCCTTCGTTTCTTCTTCTTGCGATTAGGCATCTCTTGTAATGGTCCAGAATTCGTAGGTTATTTTCAGTAAAGTCAAATTTTACTGTAGCAATTCACTGTAGCAAAGTCAATTTCACTGTAGCAAATAGTGATTTTCGAAAACACTGTAGCATTTTGAGTAATGTGGCAATTTGAAAACACTGTAACAAATTAGTGTTTAACTGGTTCATCTTAAACGCTTTAGTTAACTTATCTAAATATCAATTGAATCAATAAACGAATGTTACTATCGTTTATTATATATATGTATATATCTTTTTAATATACATAAATCAGTTTTTAAATACACATTGGAAGTTATTTATAAATAAATTTTAATAATAAATATTTCAACTTATCATATACATTCAAATAGATATTTAAACCAATAAGTTTAATGTACGGTATCAAACAATTAATACATTGTTACCTTTTCATGTTATAGTATATATGTATCTATTTACATATAATTGTTCGCGAATCGTCGAAAACAACCGAAGGGTATTTAAATATATAAAAGTAATTCAAAAATTTTGAGATTCAGTTTTACAGACTTTGTTTATCGTGTCGAAATCATTAATCCTTTAAAGATTAAGTTTAAATTTAGTCGAAATTTCCGGGTCATCACAACTGCAAAGCCAACTGCAAGAACTATTAGAACGTGGTTTCATTCGACCAAGCACATCACCATGGGGAGCTCCTATTTTGTTTGTCAAGAAGAAGGATGGTACATTTAGGTTGTGTATTGACTACAGAGAGTTGAACAAACTTACCATCAAAAACCGTTATCCACTGCCGAGAATTGACGACTTATTTGATCAACTACAAGGCTCGTCGGTTTATTCGAAGATCGATTTACGTTCTGGATATCATCAAATGCGAGTAAAGGAGGATGATATTCCAAAAACTGCTTTTAGGACGCGTTATGGTCGTTACGAGTTTATGGTTATGGCGTTTGGATTGACTAACGCACCAGCTGTGTTCATGGACCTTATGAACCGAGTGTGTGGGCCATATCTTGACAAGTTTGTCATTGTTTTCATCGATAACATACTTATTTACTCAAAGAATGATCAAGAGCACGAAGAACATTTGAGAAAAGTGCTAGAAGTATTGAGGAAAGAAAAACTGTACGCTAAGTTTTCAAAGTGTGCATTTTGGTTGGAAGAAGTTCAATTCCTCGGTCACATAGTGAACAAAGAAGGTATCCAGGTGGACTCGGCAAAGATCGAAACCGTTGAAAAGTGGGAAACCCCAAAAACTCCGAAGCATATACGTCAATTTTTAGGATTGGCTGGTTACTACAGAAGATTCATCCAAGATTTCTCCAAAATAGCAAAACCCTTGACTGCATTAACGCATAAAGGGAAGAAATTTAAATGGAAGGATGAACAAGAGGAGGCGTTTCAATTATTAAAGAAAAAGCTAACTACGGCACCTATATTGTCATTGCCTGAAGGGAATGATGATTTTGTGATTTATTGTGACGCATCAAAGCAAGGTCTCGGTTGTGTATTAATGCAACGAACGAAGGTGATTGCTTATGCGTCTAGACAATTGAAGATTCACGAGCAAAATTATACGACGTATGATTTGGAATTAGGCGCGGTTGTTTTTGCATTAAAGACTTGGAGGCACTACTTATATGGGGTCAAAAGTATTATATATACCGACCATAAAAGTCTTCAACACATATTTAATCAGAAACAACTGAATATGAGGCAGCGTAGGTGGATTGAATTGTTGAATGATTACGACTTTGAGATTCGTTACCACCCGGGGAAGGCAAATGTGGTAGCCGACGCCTTGAGCAGAAAGGACAGAGAACCCATTCGAGTAAAATCTATGAATATAATGATTCACACTAACCTTACTACTCAAATAAAGGAGGCGCAACAAGGAGTTTTAAAAGAGGGAAATTTAAAGGATGAAATACCCAAAGGATCGGAGAAGCATCTTAATATTCGGGAAGACGGAACCCGGTATAGGGCTGAAAGAATTTGGGTACCAAAATTTGGAGATATGAGAGAAATGGTACTTAGAGAAGCTCATAAAACCAGATACTCAATACATCCTGGAACGAGGAAGATGTACAAGGATCTCAAGAAACATTTTTGATGGCCAGGTATGAAAGCCGATATTACTAAATATGTAGGAGAATGTTTGACATGTTCTAAGGTCAAAGCTGAGCATCAGAAACCATCAGGTCTACTTCAACAACCCGAAATCCCGGAATGGAAATGGGAAAATATTACCATGGATTTCATCACTAAATTGCCAAGGACTGCAAGTGGTTTTGATACTATTTGGGTAATAGTTGATCGTCTCACCAAATCAGCACACTTCCTGCCAATAAGAGAAGATGACAAGATGGAGAAGTTAGCACGACTGTATTTGAAGGAAGTCGTCTCCAGACATGGAATACCAATCTCTATTATCTCTGATAGGGATGGCAGATTTATTTCAAGATTCTAGCAGACATTACAGCAAGCATTGGGAACTCGTCTAGACATGAGTACTGCCTATCATCCACAAACTGATGGGCAGAGCGAAAGGACGATACAAACGCTTGAAGACATGCTACGAGCTTGTGTTATTGATTTCAGAAATAGTTGGAATCGACATCTACCGTTAGCAGAATTTTCCTACAACAACAGCTACCATTCAAGCATTGAGATGGCGCCGTTTGAAGCACTTTATGGTAGAAAGTGCAGGTCTTCGATTTGTTGGAGTGAAGTGGGGGATAGACAGATTACGGGTCCGGAGATAATACAAGAAACTACCGAGAAAATCATCCAAATTCAACAAAGATTGAAAACCGCCCAGAGTCGACAAAAAAGCTACGCGGACAGTAAAAGAAAAGATATAGAGTTTGAAATTGGAGAAATGGTCATGCTTAAGGCTTCACCTTGGAAAGGCGTTGTTCGATTTGGTAAACGGGGAAACTAAATCCAAGGTACATTGGACCATTCAAGATTATAGATCGTGTCGGACCAGTAGCTTACCAACTGGAGCTACCTCAACAACTCGCGGCTGTACATAACACTTTCCACGTCTCAAATTTGAAGAAATGTTTTGCTAAAGAAGATCTCACTATTCCGTTGGACGAAATCCAAATCAATGAAAAACTTCAATTCATTGAAGAACCCGTCGAAATAATGGATCGTGAGGTTAAGAGACTTAAACAAAACAAGATACCGATTGTTAAGGTTCGATGGAATGCTCGTAGAGGACCCGAGTTCACCTGGGAGCATGAAGATCAGATGAAAAAGAAATACCCGTATTTATTTCCAGAAGATACGTCAACACCTCCAACTGCTTAAAATTTCGGGACGAAATTTATTTAACGGGTAGGTACTGTAGTGACCCGAACTTTTCCATGTTTATATATATATTAAATGAAATTGTTATTTACATGATTAAGTGTTTCCAACATGTTAAGCAATCAAACTTGTTAAGACTTGATTAATTGAAATAGGTTTCATATAGACAATTGACCACCCAAGTTGACCGGTGATTCACGAACGTTAAAACTTGTAAAAACTATACGATGACATATATATGGTTATATATATAGTTAACATGATTTTATTATAAGTATGTATCTCATTAGGTATTTTAACAATGAGTTATATACATAAAAATGAGACTATTAATTTAAGAAACTCGAAAACGATATATATAACGATTATCGTTATAACAACGTCTTACTAGGTACATATGAATCATATTAAGATATTGATACACTTGGTTAATTATGTTAAATTATAATTAAATATATTATTAAGTGTATTAACAATGAAATACATATGTAAAAATAAGACTACTAACTTAATGATTTCGAAACGAGACATATATGTAACGATTATCGTTGTAACGACATTTAACTGTATATATATCATACTAAGATATATTATATATCATAATATAATGATAATATAACAATTTAACATCTCATTTGTTATAATAAATAATGGGTTAACAACATTCAACAAGATCGTTAACCTAAAGGTTTCAAAACAACATTTACAAGTAACGACTAACAATGACTTAACGACTCAGTTAAAATGTATATACATGTAGTGTTTTAATATGTATTCATACACTTTTGAAAGACTTCAAGACACTTATCAAAATACTTCTACTTAACAAAAATGCTTACAATTACATCCTCGTTCAGTTTCATCAACAATTCTACTCGTATGCACTCATATTCGTACTCGTACAATACACAGCTTTTAGATGTATGTACTATTGGTATATACACTCCAATGATCAGCTCTTAGCAGCCCATGTGAGTCACCTAACACATGCGGGAACCATCATTTGGCAACTAGCATGAAATATCTCATAAAATTACAAAAATATGAGTAATCATTCATGACTTATTTACATGAAAACAAAATTACATATCCTTTATATCTAATCCATACACCAACGACCAAAAACACCTACAAACACTTTCATTCTTCAATTTTCTTCATATAATTGATCTCTCTCAAGTTCTATCTTTAAGTTCTAAGTGTTCTTCATAAATTCCAAAAGTTCTAGTTTCATAAAATCAAGAATACTTCCAAGATTGCAAGTTACTTCCAAGTTTTCTAAATCCATTCCAAGTAATCATCCAAGATCAAGAAACCTTTGTTACTTACAGTAGGTTATCTTTCTAATACAAGGTAATAATCATATTCAAACTTTAATTCAATTTCTATAACTATAACAATCTTATTTCGAGTGGAAATCTTACTTGAAATTGTTTTCGTGTCATGATTCTGCTTCAAGAACTTTCAAGCCATCCAAGGATCCTTTGAAGCTAGATCTATTTTTCTCATTTCCAACAGGTTTATCCAAGGAACAAGAGGTAGTAATGATGTTCATAACATCATTCAATTCATACATATAAAGCTATCTTATTCGAAGGTTTAAACTTGTAATCACTAGAACATAGTTTAGTTAATTCTAAACTTGTTCGCAAATAAAAGTTAATCCTTCTAACTTGACTTTTCAAATCAACTAAACACATGTTCTATATCTATATGATATGCTAACTTAATGATTTAAAACCTGGAAACACGAAAAACATCGTAAAACTGAATTTACGCCGTCGTAGTAACACCGCGGGCTGTTTTGGGTTAGTTAATTAAAAACTATGATAAACTTTGATTTAAAAGTTGTTATTCTGGGAAAATGATTTTTATTATGAACATGAAACTATATCCAAAAATTATGGTTAAACTCAAAGTGGAAGTATGTTTTCTAAAATGGTCATCTAGACGTCGTTCTTTCGACTGAAATGACTACTTTTACAAAAATGACTTGTAACTTATTTTTCTGACTATAAACCTATACTTTTTCTTTTTAGATTCATAAAATAGAGTTTAATATGAAACCATAGCAATTTGATTCACTCAAAACGGATTTAAAATGAAGAAGTTATGGGTAAAACAAGATTGGATAATTTTTCTCATTTTAGCTACGTGAAAATTGGTAACAAATCTATTCCAACCATAACTTAATCAACTTGTATTGTATATTATGTAATCTTGAGATACCATAGACACGTATACAATGTTTCGACCTATCATGTCGACACATCTATATATATTTCGGAACAACCATAGACACTCTATATGTGAATGTTGGAGTTAGCTATACAGGGTTGAGGTTGATTCCAAAATATATATAGTTTGAGTTGTGATCAATACTGAGATACGTATACACTGGGTCGTGGATTGATTCAAGATAATATTTATCGATTTATTTCTGTACATCTAACTGTGGACAACTAGTTGTAGGTTACTAACGAGGACAGCTGACTTAATAAACTTAAAACATCAAAATATATTAAAAGTGTTGTAAATATATTTTAAACATACTTTGATATATATGTATATATTGTTATAGGTTCGTGAATCAACCAGTGGCTAAGTCTTACTTCCCGACAAAGTAAAAATCTTTGAAAGTGAGTTATAGTCCCACTTTTAAAATCTAATATTTTTGGGATGAGAATACATGCAGGTTTTATAAATGATTTACAAAATAGACACAAGTACGTGAAACTACATTCTATGGTTGAATTATCGAAATCGAATATGCCCCTTTTTATTAAGTCTGGTAATCTAAGAATTAGGGAACAGACACCCTAATTGACGCGAATCCTAAAGATAGATCTATTGGGCCTAACAAACCCCATTCAAAGTACCGGATGCTTTAGTACTTCGAAATTTATATCATATCCGAAGGGTGTCCCGGAATGATGAGGATATTCTTATATATGCATCTTGTTAATGTCGGTTACCAGGTGTTCACCATATGAATGATTTTTATCTCTATGTATGGGATGTGTATTGAAATATGAAATCTTGTGGTCTATTGTTACGATTTGATATATATAGGTTAAACCTATAACTCACCAACATTTTTGTTGACGTTTAAAGCATGTTTATTCTCAGGTGAATACTAAGAGCTTCCGCCGTTGCATACTAAAATAAGGACAAGATTTGGAGTCCATGTTTGTATGATATTGTGTAAAAACCGCATTCAAGAAACTGATTTCGATGTAACATATTTGTATTGTAAACCATTATGTAATGGTCGTGTGTAAACAGGATATTTTAGATTATCATTATTTGATAATCTACGTAAAGCTTTTTAAACCTTTATTTATGAAATAAAGGTTATGGTTTGTTTTAAAAATGAATGCAGTCTTTGAAAAACGTCTCATATAGAGGTCAAAACCTCGCAACGAAATCAATTAATATGGAACGTTTTTAATCAATAAGAACGGGACATTTCAATCCCCACCTCCAACCCTCTTACAACCTCCATCGGCTACCACAGCAACCAACCCTCCACCATCTCAGCCTCTTACTCTCTCTCCCTCTCTTCTCTTTCTATTTTAACGATGAACCAAACAATATTGAAACAACCCACGTCCACCTCACTCATGATCACCACCCAACTACCAACTCGTCACCACCACTTGGCCATTAATTTACTGTTTCTGTCCTGCTGAGAAACCACCACGGCGACCACCATTCAATCACAAATAACGTATTACTGCTGTCGTAACTGTTTCCATTAGTGATCCAATACACCACCCACTCCACCATTCGAACACTGCTGCTACACCGTTACTTATCAATCGTATTTGTTTCTGTCCGAGAACCATCTCAAACGGAATCACTTTGTAACCATTCGAAACCCTTTTCCTGAAAGAAAAAAAAATTATAATGATGATGTTTTATGTAAGTGGAAGATGAGGTGGTGATGATGGAATAAAGATGAGTGCATACGTTAAATCATTTTTTTTCCTCTTGTTTTGCTTGCCATTTGGAACTTTCTATTAAACCCCATCAGTTAATTAATTCTTTTTTTTTGGGCCGTGAGGATTCATTTGGTTTTTGGCCTGTAGCATTGATATGTATTAAATTGGGCCGTATATTATTGGGGCCGAAACCCATTTATTTTCTTGATGGACTGTGAGGGCGATCACGATATGGATGATGTGATGTTGGAAGGATGATGATGACGATTGACAGTGAGAAGCTTGATGATGATATAATAGTGATTCTTTGATGATGATGATGGTATCTAGTAAACGAAAAAGATGATAATTATGATATGTATATGATCATAGTTATTCGATGATGATCCGGATGATGATGACTGTGATGTTGTGTAAAACAAGTGGATATTGATGATGATGAGATGATGTTGATGATAAAAGACGATGATGTTATGAAAATGATGATTATGGTTCAAAGTGAAAAAGAAGAATAAATTTAAAACAGATAAAAACGAGTTATAAAGAAATTTAAGTGGGGAGGTAAACAGAAAAGTAGTATCAGTGAAATGGTTATGAGTTTGGTTGTTAAGCGAGAGGTTGTAAGTTCGAATCCAGGCCACCGCAAACAAATTTCTTTTTATTAAGAGAGCTGCATTGGGTCGTGTATGAGTGTGCAGTTAGGCCAAGAAACTGGGTTTAGTCGATGGCAGACTCATGGAATCATATTTGGGTTTAAATGAAATTAAGTTGTGTAATAAATTAGTAAAGTAAGAATCAGCTGAATGGTTGAGTATGTTGCCGGGTTAACTAGAGGTCGTGGGTTCGAGTCTTGTCTGAGGCATTTATTTTTTTGGAAAAGCTCTTGAGGTAGTATGATATCTCTTATTAATATTAATATTATTATTATTATTATTATTATTATTATTATTATTATTATTATTATTATTATTATTATTATTATTATTATTATTATTATTATTATTATGTTTATTATTTTTATTATTATTATTATGTTTATTATTTTTATTGATTTTATGATTTTATTATTATTATTATTATTATTATTATTAGTATTAATATTAAGAATTAATATAAGGATTATCAATGTTATTATTAACTTATAAACATTTATTTATTTATTTATTAGTATTATCAATATTATTAGTATTATAAGTATTTTCATTAACATTATTACTATTTTTAACATTATCATTATTATTAAAATTTCATTATTTTTATTATAATAATTATTATTAAAATTATTATTTTATGTATAGTAATACAACTTTTTATTTAATTTATCAAATAACTATGACAACTATACTCAATACATATAACTTAACGATATTAATATTTTTGTATATAAAATAAATATACTTAATTTATTAAGGAAACCTATAAATTAAAATTTATATAACTAATTACATATATATAAATTTATTCGATTACAATTATATGTGTTAATATATATATATATAATTGATATAGGTTCGTGAATCTGAGGCCAACCCTACACTTGTTCAATATAGTCATATGTATTTTTACTACAAAATACATTAGGTGAGTTTCATTTGCCTTTTTACCCTTTATATTTTTGGGCTGAGAATACATGCGCAATTTTTATAAATGTTTTACGAAATAGACACAAGTAATTAAAACTACATTATATGGTTGAATGATCGAAGCTGAATATGCCCCTTTTGCTTGGTAACCTAAGAATTAGTAAACCGATCTACTAATTGACGCGAATCCTAAAGATAGATCTATTGGGCCTAACGAACCCCATCCAAAGTACCGGATGCTTTAGTACTTCGAATTCGTTTTTATCATGCCCGAAGGATTTCTCGAAATGATAGGGAATATTCTTATATGCATCTAGTTAATGTCGGTTACCAGGTGTTCAATCCATATGAATGAATTTTAAACACTTGCGAGTGTATGATTATTGAATAAATGAAATTTTGTGGTCTATTAACATGATGGAAATGATTATTTATGTTAAACTAATGAACTCACCAACCTTTTGGTTGACACTTTAAAGCATGTTTATTCTCATGTATGAAAGAAATCTTCCGCTGTGCATTTGCTCATTTTAGAGATATTACTTGGAGTCATACATGACATATTTCAAAAGACGTTGCATTCGAGTCGTTGAGTTCATCAAGATTAATGTTAAGTCAATTATAGTTGGATATATTATGAAATGGTATGCATGCCGTAAACTTTCGATGTAATGAAAGTTTGTCTTTTAAAAACGAATGCAATGTTTGTAAAATGTATCATATAGAGGTCAAATACCTCACGATGTAATCATATATTATTGTATTCGTTCTTATGGATTAGGATGGGTCTTTACATAGTCAAACCTGACCACAAGGATTCAGGAATGTTGCCATCCAATGATTTATGTGGAGTACGATTAATTAAATACGTAGCCGTAGTAGCAGCTTCGACCCAAAACTCTTTGCCCAGTTTAGCATGTGAAAGCATGCATCGTACCTTCTCCATCACAGTTCTATTCCTTCTCTCCGCAACCCCATTTTACTGTGGGGTGAAAGGACCCGTTCATATCGTTTATAAACGATTCACAATAGTTGATTACATCGCGAGGTTCTGACCTCTATATGATACATTTTACAAACATTGCATTTATTTTTAAAAGACAAATTTCATTACATCGACAGTTTATGGCATGCATACCATTTCATAATATATCCAACTATAATTGACTTAATAATAATCTTGATGAACTCAACGACTCGAATGCAACGTCTTTTGAAATATGTCATGATTGACTCCAAGTAATATCTCTAAAATGAGCAAATGCACAGTGAAAGATTTCTTTCATACCTGAGAATAAACATGCTTTAAAGTGTCAACCAAAAGGTTGGTGAGTTCATTAGTTTATCATAAATAATTATTTTCATCATTTTAATAGACCACAAGATTTTCATTTTCAGTTCTCATAAATATACGTCCCCATGCATAGAGACAAAAAATATCATTCATATGGATTGAACACCTGGTAACCGACATTAACTAGATGCATATAATAATATCCCCTATCATTCCGGGACATCCATCGGACATGATAAAATAACATCGAAGTACTAAAGCATCTGCTACAACGGATGGGGTTTGTTAGGCCCAATAGATCTATCTTTAGGATTCGCGTCAATTAGTAGACTGGTTTACTAATTCTTAGGCTACCAAGCAAAAGGGGTATATTCGGCTTCGATCATTCAACCATATAATGTAGTTTCGATTACTTGTGTCTATTTCGTAAAACATTTATAAAAGCGCATGTATTCTCAGTCCCAAAAATATATATTGCAAAAACATTTAAAAAGGGAGTAATGAAACTCACAATACTGTATTTTGTAGTAAAAATACATATGACGTCATTGAACAATTGTAGGGTTGGCCTCGGATTCACGAACCTATATCATTTATATGTATATTAACATATATAATGGTAATCGAACAAATTTAGGTATTATTATTAATTGTTATTTTAGTAACTTGTACGTTTCATTAACTATATTTATTTTTATATACATTAAATAGATAATTAATATTTATTACAAACATATTAATATAGATATGTTTTATGTAAATAATATATTTTTATATAGAAAATATTTATTTGATATATTAATAATACTAATAATAATAATGATAAAAATAATAATATTAGTGTTAGAAATAATAAAAATGATAATAAAAATATTAATGATAAAAATAATGATAATTCTAATAATAATAATAATAATGATAGTTCTAATAATAAAAATGGTAATTTTTATAAAAAAATAAGTTTCAATAATAATATCACTTACATTAAAAATGATAATAATAATAATAATAATAATAATAATAATAATAATAATAATAATAATAATAATAATAATAATAATAATAATAATAATAATAATAATAATAATAATAATAATAATAATAAAAATGAGAAATAAGTAAACTACCTCAAAGGAGTAACCCTAAAAAAATGCCCAAGTCCGGGTTTGAACTCGCGACCTCCCGCTAACTCAATGACATCCTTAACCACTCCTCTGATCATGCTTTTTCTGATTATAACTATGATTTAGATTTATTAAACCTGTTTTTCTGTTTCTACTTCTTCCTCTTCTAAAAAAAATAAAATGCAAAAGCTCGGGCTCGAACCCGAGACCTCTTGTTTAAAACACTTCCTTCCAAACCATTCTTCCAACTATTTATTTCTAAAATAAGTCGGACCTAAAATCTATTAACCCAATATTCTATTTATTCTTCTTCTTCTTTTATATTAATCATCATTATCATTATCTATATCGTAATTCATCTTCATTTCTGATCATCTACTCATCATGCTAACCATCCTATATCATAACATTAATATTCTATCATCATAATCATGATCTTAACATCACCATCATCTTAAATCGTTCTATCATCACATAAAACTCAAAACAATTCGTAACATGCCCTCTCATTATAAACTAATACTTCAGGCCCAATATGCAAATTTAAGTAGCTCATTTATTGTAATATAGGATCTGGTAACCATTAAAACAAAATATGTGTGTATCTGGATTCGTCTGTCCCCGCAAAAATAAAAAAAAATATAGTAGTAGCAATTATCACCGAATTCCTTTTCTATTGGTCTGCCACATTCCTCAAATTGGTTGTCTATTTCATCATGGGTCCTATCCTCTTTATAAAAATCTTCATATTACTTATTATCATTGTATTCTCACATCACAGTACCATTATCATTATTTATCTTATCATCATCATAATCGGTTGAGTGTGATATTGGGTTTAGTTTTGGTGGTTGGCTCGTTCAAAACAGAATTATGCAGCAGGTATGTGTTGTCGATTAATAGTATAGCCAAAAAGGAATAACCCATCGATTCATATATTTTGTGCATCTTTGCTAGTTGTGTTTTTGAATAATAACACAAGTGTAGTAGCAGAAGACAGAAGTAGCAGGCACAAACTGTTGTAGCAGATTAGGTGTCTATGAATGAGCTGTGGTGGTGATTATGTGATACTAATTACGGATGCAACATTAAACTATAAACAGAAGTGTTCTAGTAGCAGTTAAACGATCGTATAGTAGCCTAAACAAGAGACTATAATTAGCAGTTGGGTATGATGTTAATCAATAACAGAAAACAGAAGGTGTTTGATGGAATGGTTTCGATGGTTACATGGGTTGTGTGATGGTGGTTTCGAGAATTGAAAGAAAGAAAATCTAGCGAGTGATAGTTGCAGCAAAGGCTGCAGTTTTACGCTGAAATGGAAACAAGTTATTAGAGAACAAATATAGCAGTGAGGGTAGTGACTTATGGTGATTTGTGAAAGGTGTGATTGATCATGAATATGATTGTGGGTTTGTGATAGGTTAAGAGAAGTGGTGGGTTGTTTAACTCAAGGGTGACGTGTGGTTTTACTTAAAATATAAACGGTAGACACAACAGTGGCATAAGTGGTGTTGATAGAAGGTGGTCTAGTGTTGGTGGGTTCACGATGGGGTGTTAGGGTGGTTGATGGTGGTATCAGTTTCAATTAAGAGAGAGAATGAGAGAGATGATTGGTTTCAAAGGTAGTCGATGGTGTTGGAGGATGGTGATGGTTTATTAAAGTAAGGAGATAGATGGTGGTTCTATGCATCCGAATGTATATGTATATATATATGAAGATGAAGATGTGGTGATTTACCTTGGTGATGGAGAGCGGTTTTACGTAGTATAGGTGGCGGAGGTTTTGAGAAGAGTTCATAAGAAAGAAGGTGTTCGTTCATGGTGTCGATGGTTGATCGTATAAGTGTTTGTTTATGAAGTGTATGTATATGTAAATGATAAATCTATATGTGAGGTGCAGGTGATTGAGATTTCAAGTGGGTTTAGTTGTTTATTGATTGGGAAAAGAATTTAAGTAGTAAACAACTGTTATATAACAGCTGCAATTTACACTGAGATTATTTGTTAAATGATTGTAATAGAATTAAAGGACGCTCGATGCTTTAATTTGTAGGCTGCTCTTGGTAGACACTTAACAGAATTTCAACATCAAGATAAAGGAAAGAAGAAAAGCAGATAATGATGCTTATCACTGAATGGCATCAAGTATATATATCCAAATTGATCAACAGAATTGTCAAAGCAGAATTGTCAAAGCAATCGTAAAAAAATATAAAAAGGACATCAGTTGGTATTTGAATTTGTTGTGTTCCTGGATGTGAATCTTTGATTAGTACGATTTGAAGATAGAAAAATCAATTTAACACAGATGAAAACGATGTGCAACTGAATTCAATAATTTCTGTACTTATATATATATTTAATCATATTTACATGTATGTAAATATATATTTGTATAAATATTAGTATAAATATATATATAACTATACATATATCAATATTTATATATATATATATATATATATATCTGTATTTAATATATATTCGTATATAAATATATAATATTTATTACGTAATACATATTTGTATATATATATATATATATATATATATATAATAGTATATATGTAAAAATATATCTGTTTTTATATATATGTATATATATATTTTCTGTATATTATAATTAATCTTTTTAATTAATCAATATAACTATAATAATACTCTTATTGTTGTAAATAATAATAATAACACTATACACTAATAATATAATAATTTATATTTATCACACTTGTTCGTGAATCGTCAGAAATGGTCAAAGGTTAAATGCATTCATGAAAAATAGTTCAATCATTTTGGAACTCAGTTTAATAGACTTTGCTTATCGTGTCAGAATCTTATAAAGATCAAGTTTAAATTTGGTCAGAAATTTCCGGGTCGTCACAGTACCTACCCGTTAAAGAAATTTCGTCCCGAAATTTGAGTGAGGTGGTCATGGCTAACAATAAAAATGTTTTCATGACGAATATGAGTTGATAAATAGAGTTTTATCCTTTTTTGATTATGTGATGACCCGGAAATTTCTGACCAAATTTAAACTTAATCTTTAATGTTTCCGACACGATAAGCAAAGTCTATGAAGTTGAATCCTAAAATTCTTGAACTATTCAAATACCCTTCGATTGTTCTCAACGATTTGCGAACAAATATATGTAAATAGATACATATATATATACTATAACTTGAAAACGTAACAAAGTGTTATGAAAACGATACTGTGCATTAACCTTATTGGTTTGATTATCTGATTTATATATTTAACTACGGAGTTAAAAGATTATGCCAAACGATTGAATTAAAATATATTTATTGAGTCCCTTAAAGATTATGATATTATTACGAGTCTCTGTTGTGAGGTCCACGTTGATTTGGGAAATCGTTCATTTTTAACGATATTCGAAATAAATGGTAAAGTGTTAGTTTAAATAACGTAATTTGGACACATACAATAATAAGGAATAATAACTGTTGGAATTAGATATATGAATAACTTGCGACGTATATTTAAAACGTGTTTTTAAATATTAACTTGGTTACAAAACGTTTTGATTTAAAACAATATTATTAAATATACTTTGTTAGATAACGAGCCATTGATTTATAGAAATAAATGACCAAAACACTCAATTGTATAAGTTATATCTTAAGTGGTAAAGTTTTTGAATAAATTAAATCTATATTTTGACAAAGGTACGAGTCACGAAAGGTAAAGTGCCAGTTTTCTTAGTGTACGAAAGGGCGTTCGAAAAAATCGGAACCTGGACATAAGTCGAGTGACAACGTACGACTTATCGGAACAAAAATTACAAGTTAACTATGCACGTGAATTTAATATAATATATAATTAATTATTTAAATTAAATATATTATATATATTATATAAAAATATGTCGACAAGCTAAAAGTTAAACAAATGTGAGCTGGATCAGAGGGTCATGCGATCGCATGGCCTTGATGCCCAAAAACCATGCGATCGCAGGGTGGGCTGGGACAAGTCAGGTACTATAAAATGTGAAGCCTGGTGATCGAATTCAATATATATTTCATCAATCTATCTCTTGCTCCGTATTATATTTATATATTATTATTATTATTATTATTATTATTATTATTATTATAATTATTAAGATTAATATTATTATTAATCTTATTATTATTATTATTATTATTATTATTATTATTATTATTATTATTATTATTATTAGTATTATTTTTAGTAATATTATTACATAAAATATTACGACGAGGTTATGAGCGTGTCACTTTCAAAATGGGTTTTCAAGCGGGATAGAGCTAAGAAAATTATGGGTTATTACTAGGGAGGTTATGGGTATTGTTCGAGGGTTTTGCTCGTGAGTCAAACTAGTTTTTATCATCTCCGTTGCGTCTACGTACTTTCCTGCAATATTGAATCACAATATTGATACGTGAGCATTCATATCTTATCTTTTATATATTAATTGTGTATCCATGTCTAGTGCTCGAGTATATATATTTATGCATGCTTGTATGCTAAATTTCTTCGCTAAATAGTTTATGATGAATCACGAATTAAATACATATATTACTGATAAAAGGTATATGATATGCATGTTTTTGGAAAGCTGACGAAAAATCAATAACTTTTCATTTAGATATCGAATAGTTTCGATGAACGGATTAAAAGATATGATCAACTGAATTATGATTGACGTTAATTAAAATTGCTTTTGAATCTGCAATTAAGATTTAAACAACTTGTTTACGAGATTGATAAAATGGATTTTTTAAATATTACCAGCCGAGTAAATGAATTCTTATATAAAGCACGTCTCGTTTTGTTGAACTATTATCAAAATTGACTTTTTGAAACGACTTTGGATAACTTTTGTATGTCGATCTCGAGCATTAGGATTGTGATACACTATGACCTGACCTAGCATGATAGACATTTATTGACCAACATATGTTCTCTAGGTTGAGATCTACGGTTATTGATATTCCGAGTTTCGGTCGCATTTCGGTGAACGACTTTATATGCTGCTAAGGTAAGTTTCATATGCTCCCTTTTTAATTGCTTTTGCTATATATATTTTGAGCTGAGAATACATGCACTTTATTTTAAACGCAATGGATACAAGTACATACTTAATTCTACACTAAGTTTGAATCGAAAATCCCTTAGCTTTGGTAACTAGTAACTGCCAGTTATAAGAACTGGTGAGCGCGAGTAGTTGTATATGGATCGATAGGGCTTGACATCCCCATCTGTTCCAGGTATAGAAACCCTAGCCTGAACTATAAAACAGACGTATGCTATTTGAGTTTAGTACACGTTGGATTGAGTGTATTGTACATGTTGGTTGCATGTATGTTAAAACAGGGGTACTTATTATATATACGTTAAGTTTAGTTACCAGGGTGCTCAATCTTGTAGAATATTTTGATAAACGTTTCTGGATGAAACAACTGAAATCTTGTGATCTACCTTTATATACAGATTATACGAAACAATAAAACTATAAACTCACCAACCTTTGTGTTGACACTTGTTAGAATGTTTATTCTCAGGTTTCCTAGAAGTGTTTTGCTGTTTGCTTATATGTTAGACAAGCTATGTGCATGGAGTAATACATGGCATATTTTTCAAGGAAACGTTGCATTCACCAAATCATTACCATGTATCTTATTTTGACTGCATTGTCAACGGAAGTACTATTGTAAACTATTATATTACGATGATTGTTTATATGTAGAAATCATCAGATGTCAAAAACCTTGGATTTAAATATTCATTTACGGTGTGCCTTTTCAAAAGAATGCAATGTTTACAAAACATATCATATAGAGGTCAAATACTTCGCAATGAAATCGATGAATGACGTGTTCGTTCACATGGATTTGGAACGATCGTCATAGTTGGTATCAGAGCATTGGTCCTAGTGAACCAGGTCTTGCATGAATATGTCTAACTGATAGTTGTTAAGATGCATTAGTAAGTCTGGACTTCGACCGTGTCTGCATGTTAAAAGTTTTGCTTATCATTTCTTGTCGGAAATTACATACTTATCATTCTTAAGTCTAGACACGTTTTCCTGCATTTATTGCATAAATAGTGTATAGATAAAAAAAATTCATATCTTAGCGTATCTGTTACTGTAAACTTTTCCTGACACCTTTCGAAAATTTCTCCGTGATTTATGGAATTTGGTATTATATATACATATGTAAATTATGTATTGAAGAATACCAAACTAAATTCTAAAATCTAATTCATATCAAAAATCATCTCCCTAATTATACAAGATGGATCCCGTATCTAGTTCAAATTCCTTAAACTCCGACAGCTATTTCGATATGGATATTCACCTGAATTCTGAAGACAGTGTAACCGGAATGGATCAACCAATCAGCCATCACCTATTCTGGATGAATTGGGGATGGGTTCGTAGCCTGCTTAGTCATTGGAGACAAGAAGAAGGTGATCCCTTCCATCCACCACATTGCCCTCTTGGCGAAGAACCTGAAGCACTTACCGGCGAACCTATTCGAGACACCATTTTCTCTCTCATTTCCAGAGTGTCTCGTCACGATTATATATTATCTCAAATTCTAGATCTTATTCGTCCACTTGTCCGAACCGACAATCACCCCGGTGTAATAGAAGAAGTCAACGAGCTTCGCGCTCAGGTAGTGGCTTTGGAGAATGTGGTGCAAAGGTTACAAGCACCAGCAGCAGCACCGGCAGCAACAGTACCACCATCAGCAACACCAACAGTACCATCACCACCACCACCAACAACATCCGCATCCCACACCTCAACATCACAATCTGTACCTCGAACATCAACGTCATACGCACCATAGATACCAAGGAATACCAACAACAACAAACGATGAAGTATTGATTCATAACTTCATCGAAGAAATATTTTTCAGAGAATATGTAGTTTCTAAAAGTTTTAGAGATTATATATTCTAGTCCTAGTCGAAAACTAGATGAGATTAATATTATGTTAACTCATTAAATTCATGGTTACATCTAAGGAAAATATATATGTAGGTATATTTTCATAAAGATTGTAATTAAGAAAATTCTTTTGTACAAACTGTTAATGGTGAGAATATTTTAACGGGTAGGTAATACCCGAGAGATATATAAATTCACAATTAATATGTTACATTCTTCGATTCTGATTCAACAAATCATCAACTATACTCACTACTTTCACAACAATATATATTCTTTTATAAAAATTAAAGCAACCATCCTCATCCAAATTTGATTACATATTTTGATTTTGACAAATCAAAATCCAAGTCAAGATTTAACAAAAGACATCATTCTTAGATTCCTACATCTTTCGAAGCTATACTTTGACTTCAAAACTGTGCTAGAACATCATAGAACCCAGAAAAGTATTTGTATCATTCAAATTCCTAGAACATCATATGAATATTAACGATTACAATCTATGTTCAAATCCCTCGAAATTCCTGAAGACACTTCAAATAATGAATCATCGAGATGATGATCCAACCACATGTTACCGCAGTCTTGTACCTAAAAAACCCTCGAAATCAAAGTCATAGTTAAACACGTATCCGTGTCAGATCCTTTGGCATTTATTAGCTAAAATAACTTTTCAATCCCTTTTCAAAATAGACAGTTTCGTCACCACTCCAGCAAATCACCTTCAATTGTTCATTCGAATAAGCCTTATTATAACGATTACCCCTTCATCATTTTTACCGGGGAACCTTTCATATTCCACTACATTAGCAGTAAACTTATCAACAACTTCATTGATCATTAAGCCTCTCCGAAAAATCACGATAATTATTCATTGAAACTCTATCAAGTACCCATATACAACTTGTAACAACAATTGTCATACCAACTACTGGGAATTAGCAAATCAGTATTTTGAATTTCGTAGCAATTTTTCGTCAACAGTTATATATATACATATAACGTTTACCTTCAAGACTTACAGACTTCGAATGTGAAGTTTCTGAAAAACACCCTAAACTACGAACTAGTTCTCGAAATCTTGAAAAATGCTGATAAAGCAGCACAAACTGTAAACGACTTTAACAGTCAAAAGTTTGATGATAAAGAGTAGTGTGTTGGAAAAACACAGAAAAAGAGAAAATTTAGTACTGGAAAACGAATTGAGAAAACCATGAAGGAGGCTGTGGACAAATCACAAAGACTAAACCTGCCTTCAAAGAATCCAAATGATTCAGTGTCTGCTGAAGTCATTAACGAATACCTTGCTCCTGACTCTAAACCTTTACTAACAAATCTTCTTCATCATTCTTCAGTATTAGAAATTCTAAGATATCATCGTATCTTTCATTATAAATATCTTCGATATTCCTGAAGATATTTTCACAACTATTCTTATCTGAAATCATTTATCTCTTTGCGCTATTTAAAAAGAAACTATTTTAGTTTCTAAATCCTGAAAATTTCGAAAAATGGATGTTTTTGAAGTAGTTGTTGGGAATTGAAGCATGAGTTAGTATAATATAATGACACTTGATCAACGTGATTATATTACACCAAGTCATGCTGAGTTTCTAATGGAACGTGATAAAGGTTCATAGATCCCACCCTCATCATGAACAATGTTACATAACTCTTTCATTCCATATAATCTTTAAATATATCAAGAAAATATATTTCTTGATGATTCGGTCTTTTCCGAATATTCTGGTAATTTGCCAAATCAAGATCGTGCAATTACGATTTCTTTCTTAGAACATTAACTATGTTCATCCAAAACTCCATATCTACGAATTCTGGACCATTATTCGCTTGACTTAAAGTCAGGAAGAGAAAACGAAAGCATGAAGCTCCGAAATATAATGGAAAATATAAAGCCCTATAACAACCCCGAAATTACAAACCGTGTATATCAATGCGTATAGCAATATAAAGACACGAGAGAATGAAAAACACTATAACTCCAAGGTAATGATAGAAGAAAATAACTTCCTCTGGTGGTAGATGAAAAAGAAGAATGACAGATATGAAAGTTAGGAGTATATCAAGAATCAGAACTGGATGAAGCATTTCACAATCTTTTGGAAGTATGAAATGAGGAAGAAGATATAGGAGTGGTGAAAATAATGAAACGGAAGTGGTTAATTTATAGCAAAATATCAGACATAGCAATCGAGGCAGATTACGCATTTAATCAAAGAAAATCCTAATTTCTACAAATTCTAAAGAATCAAATCTTATTTAGATTATGAAGATTTTCTATTCCTTAAATTTCGGAAATCAATCGTTACTACGTCAAGAGATAAGACGCATCTCTATTCTCCATTTCACTCTATTACGATAACTTCCCTCATGCGCTTCGAGTAATTGAATTGTTTTATCCATATTATTCAACGGTGATAAAAATTCTATTTATCAACTCATATTCATCATAAAAACATTTTTATTGTTAGCCATGACGACCTCACTCAAATTTCGGGACAAAATTTCTTTAACAGGGAGGTACTGTGATGACCCGAAAATTTCTGACCAAATTTAAACTTAATCTTTAACGTTTCCGACACGATAAGCAAAGTCTATGAAGTTGAATCCTAAAATTCTTGAACTATTCAAATACCCTTCGATTGTTCTCAACGATTCGTGAAAAAATATATGTAAATAGATACGTATATATATACTATAACTTAAAAACGTAACAAAGTGTTATGAAAACGATACTGTGCATTAACCTTATTGGTTTGATTATCTGATTGATATATTTAACTACGGAGTTAAAAGATTATGCCAAACGATTGAATTAAAAGATATTTATTGAGTCCCTTAAAGATTATGATATTATTACGAGTCTCTGTTGTGAGGTCCACGTTGATTTGGGAAATCGTTCATTTTTAACGATATTCGAAATAAATGGTAAAGTGTTAGCTTAAATAACGTAATTTGGACACATACAATAATAAGGAATAATAACTGTTGGAATTAGATATATGAATAACTTGCGACGTATATTTAAAACGTGTTTTTAAATATTAAATTGGTTACAAAACGTTTTGATTTAAAACAATATTATTAAATATACTTTGTTAGATAACGAGCCATTGATTTATAGAAGTAAATGACCAAAATACTCAATTGTAAAAGTTATATCTCAAGTGGTATAGTTTTTGAATAATTTAAATCTATATTTTGACAAAGGTACGAATCACGAAAGGTAAAGTGCCAGTTTTCTTAGTGTACGAAAGGGCGTTCGAAAAAATCGGAACCGGGACATAAGTCGAGTGACAACGTACGACTTATCGGAACAAAAATTACAAGTCAACTATGCACGTGAATTTAATATAATATATAATTAATTATTTAAATTAAATATATTATATATATTATATAAAAATATGTCGACAAGCTAAAAGTTAAACAAATGTGAGCTGGATCAGAGGGTCATGCGATCGCATGGCCTTGATGCCCAAAAACCATGCGATCGCAGGGTGGGCTGGGACAAGTCAGGTACTATAAAATGTGAAGCCTGGTGATCGAATTCAATATATATTTCATCAATCTATCTCTTGCTCCGTATTATATTTATATATATATATATATATTATTATTATTATTATTATTATTATTATAATTATAATTATAATTATAATTATTAAGATTAATATTATTATTAATCTTATTATTATTATTATTATTATTATTATTATTAGTATTATTTTTTAGTAATATTATTACATAAAATATTACGACGAGGTTATGAGCGTGTCACTTTCAAAATGGGTTTTCAAGCGGGATAGAGCTAAGGAAATTATGGGTTATTACTAAGGAGGTTATGGGTATTGTTCGAGGGTTTTGCTCGTGAGTCAAACTAGTGTTTATCATCTCCGTTGCGTCTACGTACTTTCCTACAATATTGAATCACAATATTGATACGTGAGCATTCATATCTTATCTTTTATATATTAATTGTGTATCCATGTCTAGTGCTCGAGTATATATATTTATGCATGCTTGTATGCTAAATTTCTTCGCTAAACAGTTTATGATGAATAATGAATTAAATACATATATTAGTGATAAAAGATATATGATATGCATGTTTTTGGAAAGCTGGCGAAAAATCAATAACTTTTCATTTAGATATCGAATAGTTTCGATGAACGGATTAAAAGATATGATCAACTGAATTATGATTGACGTTAATTGAAATTGCTTTTGAATCTGCAATTAAGATTTAAACAACTTGTTTACGAGATTGATAAAACGGATTTTTTAAATATTACCAGCCGAGTAAATGAATTCTTATATAAAGCACGTCTCGTTTTGTTGAACTATTATCAAAATTGACTTTTTGAAACGACTTTGGATAACTTTTGTATGTCGATCTCGAGCATTAGGATTGTGATGCACTATGACCTGACCTAGCATGATAGACATTTATTGACCAACATATGTTCTCTAGGTTGAAATCTACGGTTATTTGACATTCTGAGTTTTGGTCACATTTCGGTGAACGACTTTATATGCTGCTAAGGTGAGTTTCATATGCTCCCTTTTTAATTGCTTTTGCAATATATATTTTGGGCTGAGAATACATGCACTTTATTTTAAACGCAATGGATACAAGTACATACTAAATTCTACACTGAGTTTGAACCGAAAATCCCTTAGCTTTGGTAACTAGTAACTGCCAGTTATAAGAACTGGTGGGCGCGAGTAGTTGTATATGGATCCATAGGGCTTGACATCCCCGTCTGTTTCAGGTATAGAAACCCTAGCCTAAACTATAAAACAGACGTATGCTATTTGAGTTTAGTACACGTTGGATTGAGTGTATTGTACATGTTGGTTGCATGTATGTTAAAACAGGGGTACTTATTATATATACGTTAAGTTTAGTTACCAGGGTGCTCAATCTTGTAGAATATTTTGATAAACGTTTCTGGATGAAACAACTGAAATCTTGTGATCTACCTTTATATACAGATTATACGAAACAATAAAACTATGAACTCACCAACCTTTGTGTTGACACTTGTTAGCATGTTTATTCTTAGGTTTTCTAGAAGTCTTTCGCTGTTTGCTTATATGTTAGACAAGCTATGTGCATGGAGTCATACATGGCATATTTTTCAAGGAAATGTTGCATTCACCAAATCATCACCATGTATCTTATTTTGACTGCATTGTCAACAGAAGTACTATTGTAAACTATTATATTATGGTGATTGTCTATATGTAGAAATCATCAGATGTCGAAAACCTTGGATTTAAATATTCATTTACTGTGTGCCTTTTCAAAAGAATGTAATGTTTACAAACGTATCATATAGAGGTTAAATACTTCGCAATGAAATAGATGAATGACGTGTTCGTCCATATGGATTTGGAGCGATCGTCACAGATTAATATAGATAAAACGATTCAATCATGTGAAGTATACGAGTGAAGCTATCACAAAAGAGTGAAATGAGAAATAAAGATTCAACTTGACTTTTGATGTAGTCACTGTTGAATTCCGGAATTCAAGGGATTTAAAGAAAATCTTCGAATCTTTAAAAGATTTAATTCTTCGGTAATTCAGGAAATTAGGATCTCTCTAATTAAATGCGGAGATCTGTCTTGATTTCTTTATCAGATTTTTCATTATAATTTAACTTCTTTCGTTCCATTACTTTTACCATTCCTATACTCAATTCCCAAATTCAAAAGATTGTGAAAATGTTTAATCCAGTTCTGATCTTTGTCCTTATCCTGACTATCGCCACAATCATTCTCCTTTTCCAACTTCCACCAGAGGAATCTGTTTTCTTCTACTTCGCCCTTAGGGTTATAGTGTTTTTAATTCTCCCGTGTCTTTATGTTGCAATAAACATTGACATACACGGTTTGTAATTTACGTGTTGTTATCGAGCTTTATATCCTCCTTTATATTTCGGAGCTCCATGCTTTTGTTTTCTCTTCCCGACTTTAAATCAAGCGAATAATGGTTCAGAATTCGTAAGTATGGAGTTTCGAATGAACTTAATGTTCTAAACAAGAAAGAACGTAATATAACGATTTGATTTGTCAAATTACCAGAATCACTGAGAATAGAACTATCAAGAATATACTTTCTTGATATGTTCAGAAGTTGAGCAGAATGAAAGAGTTATGTAACATGGCACATGATGATGTTATGATCTGTGAATCATCACGTCTCATTAGAAACTCAGCATGACTTACTGTAATATAATCACGTTGATCAAGTGTCATTATATTATACTAATTCACGCATCAATTTCTTTACATTTCTCCAAAATTCATTCATAAATTAAACTTAGATTTTACAGAAGTTTCCAATATAATGAAACACAGGAAGCACGTAGAGGTATATAATTTCGGACGAGAATATTTATGAAATATCCTCAAAAATATCGAAGATATTTATGATGATATTTTGGAATTTCCAAGTTCGAATATTGATGAAGAAAAATTTTCCGCAAGATTTTAACATGACTTCGGAGAAAGATATTCTCTAAAGATTTCAACGGATCTAGAATTACCTGGATTCTTTGAATATAGGGTATGGTCCTTGTATTTGTCCTTGGTCCCCTTCGTGGTTAGCTCAATCCGTTTTCCAGTTCCAACTTTTCTGAGCTTTTCCAACATACTATTCTTTATCATCAAACTTCTGACGATTTAGGTCGTTTACGGTTGTCTACAGTTTCAGCTTTTTCAAAGTTCAATGTATTGATTCGTAGGCTGGGTGCTTTACAAAATTTCAGAATTGAAGATCGTAATTCTAGGAGATAAATGTTATATGTATACATATAACTGTTGATGTAAAAATGTTACAAGATTCAAAATAATGATTGAAGCTTTTTGGTATGACAATTACCGTTACAAGATACAGATGAGTATATGATAGGGTTTTAATGAACACGTATAATGGTTTTTCGAAAAGACTTAAGCCAATGAGTATTGAAGTTGCTGGTAAGTTTACTGCTAATGTGGTGGAATATAAACGGTTCCCCGATAACGATAATGAAGGGCGATCTTATATATCAAAGTTATAGTAGAGTTCATTCGAATGAAAAGTTGAAATTGATTTGCTGAAGCTGTGACAAAATTGGCTACTTTGGAAAGGGATTGCAAAGTTATTTTCGGTAATACCGACGCCAAATGAGTTAGCACATATACGTGTTAAACGTTTACTCAGTTTCCGAGAGTTTTTCAGGTGCATCACTATATGCATAAATCTTTCGTTCCGTAGATGAAGTGCGGATGGTTCATCCTCTCGATTGAGGTGTTTTCAAGAATCATGAAAGGTTTGAACGCAGATTGTAATCGTCAAGATACAAATGAGGTTTAAGATGAAATCAAGTGGAAAACTTGAAAAATTGTTTAGTTTCATAAGTTATAATCAATATTTTAATTCATTTTAATTATCCAATGTTGACAGTCCACAGTTAGCAGTCCACAATTTGTAGTTCAACAATTCATATATAGTTTAATATATAATATTCGAATTAATTAATACATATCGTGACCCATGTACATGTCTCAGACTCGATCACAACTCAAAGTATGTATATTATTATAGAATCAACCTCAACCCTATATAGATAACTCTCGCATTACTGCATATAGAGTGTTTACGGTTATTCCAAATAATATATATAGATGCGTCGATATGATATGTCAAAACCTTGTATACGTGTCCCGATATTTAAAGTGCGTAAAATAAATAACAGAAATTAAATGACGATAAATAAAACTGCGAGAATAAAAAATTGCGATAGTAAATTGCAATAAATAAATTGCGATAATTAAATTGCGATAATGTAATATGGAATTAACAGTTAGTTAGGAACAGTTAGCTAGGATTTTGTTAGCGTGGATTCTTAACACAATTTCTCATAGTTAATTTGTTTGTTTCTAACAAATTTTATTTTGTTCAATGTTTTCTTCATTATGCCACTTGTTGGATTCTGATAGGTCAAAATCCAAATATGAAATTGAATGAAAATGGTTATTCTGTGTTGAACGGATTCATACTTCTGTGGTTGTATGTAGGATAGTAAATGACGATTGAATCAGATTCGAAGAATGTACAGTGTAACTTATTAATGTGAAATCTAAATATTTCTAGGGTATTACCTACCCGTTAAAATATTTTCACCATTAACAGTTTGTACAAAAGAATTTTTTTTAATTACAATCTTTATGAAAATATACTTACATATATATTTTCCTCAGATGTAATCATGGACTTAATGAGTTAATATGATATTAACTCATCTGATTTACCGTTAGAACAAGAATATATAATCTCTAAAACATTAGAGGTTACATAACCATCATGTTGAACGAAGATAAATGATGTAGAACGTCATGTAGAATGGTGATTATACTCGAGGTACAGAATGAGATGTTGAGGCATGGATTGTTGATGGTACTGGTGCTGTTATTGATGGTACTGTTGGTGTCGGTGATGTTGCTGAAGCTGATAAGTTTTGCACCATGTTTTTTTTTTTAAATTGATTACTAGAGCGCGAAGCTCGTTGACTTCTTCCATTATTCCGGGATGATTGTTGGTCGAAATGAGTGGATGAATAAGGTTTAGAATTTATGGATAGAATATAATCATGTCGAGCTACTCTGGAAATGAGGGTGAAAATGGTGTTTTGGACTGGTTCACCGGTAAGTGCTTCAGGTTCTTCGCCAAGAGGTGAATTTGGTTGATGGAAAGGATCACCTTCTTTTTGTCTCTAAAGATTAAGTAGGCTACGAACCCATCAGATGAATTGGTTGATTCATTCGGGTGACACTGCTTTCGGAGCTTAGGTGAAACTCCATATCGGAATAGCTGTCGGAATCCGAGGAATGAGGGATTCATCTCGTACAATCAGATGAAAGATTTTCGATATGAAAAAGATTATAGGATGTAGATTAGTACCCTGCAATACATGATTTACATATGCATATATAATACTAAAATCCCATAAGTTACGGAGAAATCTACGGAAGCTGTCAGGCAAATGTAACAATAACAGATACGCTAAGATATGAATTTATCTATACACAGTCTATGCAATAGAGGAAGTAAGATGTGTCTAGACTTTAAGGATGATAAGCAAATAATTTTCGACACGAAATGATAAGCAAAACTTTTGACATGCAGACACGGTCGAAGTCCAGACCCACTAATGCATCTAAACAACTATCAGTTAGACACACTAATGCATGACCTGGTTCACTAAGACCACCGCTCTAATACCAACTAAAAGGACCCGTTCATATCGATTATAAATGATTCACAATAGTTGATTACATCGTGAGGTTCTGACCTCTATATGATACATTTTACAAACATTGCATTCGTTGTTAAAAGACATACTTTCATTACATCGACAGTTTACGGCATGCATACCATTTCATAGTATATCCAACTATAATTGACTTAATAATAATCTTGATGAACTCAACGACTCGAATGCAACGTCTTTTGAAATATGTCATGATTGACTCCAAGTAATATCTCTAAAATGAGCAAATGCATAGTGGAAGATTTCTTTCATACCTGAGAATAAACATGCTTTAAAGTGTCAACCAAAAGGTAGGTGAGTTCATTAGTTTATCATAAATAATCATTTTCATCATTTTAATAGACCACAAGATTTTCATTTTCAGTTCTCATAAATATACGTCCCACGCATAGAGACAAAAAATAGCATTCATATGGATTGAACACCTGGTAACCGACATTAACTAGATGCATATAAGAATATCCCCTATCATTCCGGGACATCCATCGGACATGATAAAACAACATCAAAGTACTAAAGCATCCGCTACAACGGATGGGGTTTGTTAGGCCCAATAGATCTATCTTTAGGATTCACGTCAATTAGTAGACTGGTTTATTAATTCTTAGGCTACCAATCAAAGGGGGTATATTCGGCTTCGATCATTCAACCATATAATGTAGTTTCGATTACTAGTGTCTATTTCGTAAAACATTATAAAAGCGCATGTATTCTCAGTCCCAAAAATATATATTGCAAAAGCATTTAAAAAGGGAGTAATGAAACTCACAATACTGTATTTTGTAGTAAAAATACATATGACGTCATTGAACAATTGTAGGGTTGGCCTCGGATTCACGAACCTATATCATTTATATGTATATTAACATATATAATGGTAATTGAACAAATTTAGGTATTATTATTAATTGTTATTTTAGTAACTTGTACGTTTCATTAACTATATTTATTTTTATATACATTAAATAGATAATTAATATTTATTACAAACATATTAATATAGATATGTTTTATGTAAATAATTTATTTTTATATAGAAAATCTTTATTTGATATATTAATAATACTAATAATAATAATGATAAAAATAATAATATTAGTGTTAGAAATAATAAAAATGATAATAAAAATAATAATGATAAAAATAATGATAATTCTAATAATTGAAAGGACCCGTTCATATACATTATAAACGATTCACAATAGTTGATTACATTGCGAGGTATTTGACCTCTATATGATACATTTTACAAATATTGCATTCGTTTTTAAAAGACAATCTTTCTTTACATCGAAAATTGACAGGCATGCATACCATTTCATAATATCCACTATCCAACTATAAATTGATTTAATAATAATCTTTGATGAACTCAATGACTCGAATGCAACGTTCTTCGAAATATGCTATGAAAGACTCCAAGTAATATCTTTAAAATGAGCAAATGCACAGCGGAAGATTTCTTTAACACCTGAGAATAAACATGCTTGAAAGTATCAACCAAAAGGTTGGTGAGTTCATTAGTTTATCATAATCATTTATTTCCATCATTTTAATAGACCACAAGAATTTCATTTCCAGTTCTCATAAATATACGTCCAATGCATAGAGACAAAAATAATCATTCATATGGTGAACACCTGATAACCGACATTAACTAGATACATATAAGAATATCCCCTATCATTCCGGGATCCTCCTTCGGACATGATATAAATTTCGAAGTACTAAAGCATCCGGTACTTTGGATGGGGTTTGTTAGGCCCAATAGATCTATCTTTAGGATTCGCGTCAATTAGGGTGTCTGTTCCCTAATTCTTAGATTACCAGACTTTAATAAAAAGGGGCATATTCGATTTCGATAATTCAACCATAGAATGTAGTTTCAATTACTTGTGTCTATTTCGTCAAACATTTATAAAAGCGCATGTATTCTCAGTCCCAAAAATATAAAGGGTAAAAAGGCAAATGAAACTCACCATACTGTATTTCGTAGTAAAAATACATATAACGTCATTGAACAAGTGCAAGGTTGGCCTCGGATTCACGAACCTAAATTAATTATATATATTTATGTGTTGGTCAATATTTATCTAACAAATTAGGTCAAGTCATAGTGTACCACAATCCTAATGCTCGAGACTAATATGCAAAAGTCAACAAAAGTAAATTTGACTCAAAATAATTTCCAAAAATCTATACATGATTAATATATAGTTTAAATATCGTCATTTTATATTTTTAAATATTTTTAAAAGATTTATTAGAGTAAATAATATAATTTATTTATTAATAAATAAAATTTTATATTAAATTTATATAATAAAATATACTTTTATATATATTAAGTAATAAAATTTATAGGGTTCATTTAATATCATAAAGATAATATGATAGGTATTATTAAAGTAAGTTATTACACGTAGTAAAATATGTTTGTATCACATATTTATTTGATAAAATAATATCTATAATGTTAGTAAGTAAAAGTTGTATTATTTTATAATAATAATTATTATTATAAAAATATCAATATTTATAATTACTAAGATGACATTATGATAAAACGATAATTCTAATTATGATAACTTTAATATTTACAATAATTTTTAATATTATCTTTAAAATAATAATTCTATTTAAAATAATAATAATAAT
The DNA here is from genome assembly GCF_046630445.1 of Rutidosis leptorrhynchoides. Lineage (NCBI taxonomy): Eukaryota > Viridiplantae > Streptophyta > Magnoliopsida > Asterales > Asteraceae > Rutidosis > Rutidosis leptorrhynchoides. Next base: position 101,207,428 of record NC_092335.1, read on the forward strand.
AATGATATTTTATAGTAACAATGACATTTCTATTAAAATGATCATTTTTATTAAAATGATAGTTTTAATACTAACGATACTTTTAATAATAATAGTAATAATAAAAATAATAAGAACGATAATTTTATCTAAATCAATATCTTATAATATTTTAATTTCATCATGATACTCTTACCCATTATTTCCTAATCGTTTCGTTTAATAGCTTTTAATCGTCTTTTATATCGTGTTCATAATAATGATAATAATAGTAATCAAAATAATTAGGTGTTACAAATATTTGTTTTAATTACACTAATATTAATAATGATAGTTACTATAACATTATTAACGATAATACTAATAATTATCTTAATGATAATATAGTAATAATAATAATAACAATAACAATAACCATTTTTAAATAATGATATATATATATTAATAATGATAATAATAATAATAATACCAATAATAATAATAATAATAATAATTATAATAATAATTGGATAATAATAATAATACTAATAATACTTTAACGATAATAACGATAGTAATAATAAAAAAAAATAACATTTTTTAATGATAAATCCCTTTTATTGATAAAGATAATAATAATGATAATAATAAGATAAAACTAGAACGACGATAAAAGCGACGATAATAATAATCATTTTTAATAAAAATATCGAAAATTCAATTGATTATAACTTCTAATCCGTTCATCGAAACCATTCGATATCTAAAGGAAAAGTTCTTAATTTTTCGCTAGTTTTCCAAGGACATGCATATCTTATACCTTATCTCAACCGCAAGTGTAACTAATTCAAGATCCTAACCTGTCTAAGAGCAATATCAAAAGTACAAGCATGCATAATCCTAAATACTCGAGCACTAGTCAGGGATACACTACTAGTATGTAAAAGTTAAATTATGAGTACTCACGTATCAATATTGAGATTCAATATTGCAGGAAAGGTACGTAGACGCAACGGAAATGATAAACACTATATTGACCTCACGAGCATACCCATGAACCATACTCAATCACCTCCATAGTTATAACCCATAATTTCCTTAATCCTATCCCACTCGAAAAACAATTTCGAAATCACTCGGACAGCACTCCGTCGTAATATTTTATGTATACTAATAATATCTTGAAATAATACGGAGTAAATATATATATGTAAATCGATTGAGAGAGTTTAGAGAAAAATATTTTCAAGTTTCTATGAAATAATGAAACCTATTGAATTCTATTTATAATAGATTTTTGAATTTTTAAAGTGAATTATTAAAGTATGAATTATTAAAGTGAATTATTAAAGTATGAATTATTAAAGTGAATTATCAAAGTATGAATTATTAAAGTGAATTATTAAAGTATGAATTATTAAAGTGAATTATTAAAGTTAAAGTAAAGTAAAAATAAAGTAAAGGTAAAGTTTAAGTATAGTAAAAGTATAAAACTATGTACGTATAATACGCGTATAAATATATATAATATTAATTTAAATCGTTATATAAAATTAATAAAATAAAATATAAATATCGTTATCTTTATCATACTAGTTAAGTAATGAGTTGTCAAAAGTGGTTCTAGATATTTATAAAAGTTATATACGTTTTAATAATAAAGTTCTTTTTAAACTGAAAACGTTTTTGTACGTTTGAAACTAAATAGATCAATCGAGTCTTTATGAGATTCAATCTTCCACTATCCTTTGTCTAGTTCTCAATGATTGACAATTTGTTCTTATTTATAAATCACTTTACCATTTTCCGAATATTGTTAAAATGGAAAGATTTCTCAAATCAACATGGGCCTTTCAACAGAGACTTGTAATCATAATTCAATATATCTGATAATTCAATCATTTGATCTTATCTTATAATTCCATTGATAAACATTTTGAAACAGATACAATCATATAAAGTATTTAATCTAATATTTTGTTTACGTTTCAAGTTATAATATATATATACATATACATATATAATCATATTCGTTTAATGATTCGTGAATCGTTGGAACTTGGTCGAGGTTGAATGAATGTATGAACATAGTTTAAAATTCTTGAAATTTAACTTTACAAATATTGCTTATCGTGTCAAAAACATATAAAGATTAAAGTTTAAATTTGGTTGGAAATTTCCGGGTTGTCACAGTACCTACCCGTTAAAGAAATTTCGTCCTGAAATTTGAATGGAAAGGTCGTGAATGATAATAAGTATGTTTTCATGATGCATACGGGCTGAAAATTAGAGTTTTATCATCAGCGAATAATTTGGATAAACAATCCATTTATATGAAGAGTACGAATGAAGCTAACATAGAAGAGTGAAATGAGTAAGTGTAGATTCATCTTATCATTTGACGTAGATATGATTGATTCCCAGATTTCAAGAGAATTGAAGAAAATCTTCTTAATAAGATTTGACTCTCCGGTAATCAAGGGAATTAGGATCCGCTTTAAATGCGATCGTCCATTTTAATTGTTCCGTCGGAGATTTTCTTATAAATTCACCTCCTTCATTTCCTTACAACTCACACCTTCTGTTGATGCATTTTATGCAAGTCCCTAGACATCTATCCACGTCCATTGCAGGTACAACAGTTTACAGGCCACCATGATTGCTCGTTATTATCCTATCCGTGTTTGTATGTGGTTACAGGAACTGCAGGAACGAGATTTAGATGTTTGACTATGTTAGACTTAGTCAGACGTACGAGTGAAGCCTCACTAGTACGGCTGACAGGCTCATACGCACGGTTGATGCTGAGCTAAGTCACAATTACAACCTAAATGAGAAGACACGAGTGAGTGATCACCAGTACGGCTGATGAAGCCAACTCGTACGTGTGATGAATGAATCGTATGGGTGAGTCAACAGCAGGGGTATATAAAGTCTTATGTTCTTCATTTTAGGTTAAGCCTCTCATTTGTTACACACACTCAGATCTAGTGAGCTCCTCCGATTCTCTCTCAGTCCAAATCACCCAGGTGGTGAATAATAGCTCTAGGTGTTGATCTAATCACACTTGATTTAGTTGTGGTTTGACTAAATTAATCAAAAAAAAAAACTTAACATATTCACCAGAGGGTTTGATTCACTTATTCCGCCATTGTGTGAGTTAAATCTGTTGATTTCTAAGTTCCTAGTCATGTTTCATCACCTTCTATTCTTTCCCCCTCAACTCATATTTTAAAGTATTCATCAATATGCTCCATCCAGTTCTGATTCTCGATATACTTCTAACTTTCATATCGGTCATTCTTCTTTTTCATCTACCGCCAGAAGAATCTATTTACTTCTACTATACTCTTGGGTTTATAGTGTTTCTAGTTCTCCCGTGTCTTTATATTGCTATATGCATCGATATATATGGTTTATAATTTCTGGTTTATCGTTGGGCTTTATATGTTCCCTTATATTTCAAAGTCTCTGCTTCTGTCTTCTATAATCATTATCATTCACAGTTAATGCTCTCTTTTATTTACTGCAATTTATACCCCAATTTCTATTTCAGAGTTTTGTCCTTTCGTTTCTTCTTCTTGCGATTAAGCACCGCTTGTAATGGTCCAGAATTCACAGATATGAATTTCGGAATGAACATTGTTAATGTTCTAGGAAGAAAATTGTGATGGCACGATCTTGACTTGTCAAATTACTAGAATACCTTGGAAAAGGCCGAATCATCAAGAAATATTTTCTTGATATTTTAGAGGTTAAATAGAATACAAGAGTCATATAACATGGCACATGATGATGTTATGATCTGTGAATCATCACGTTCCATTTAGAAACTCAGCATGACTTACTGTAATATAATCACGTTGATCAAGTGTCATTATATTATACTAATTCATGCTTCAGTTCCCAACACTATTTCAAAATATTCCTATTTTAAACTTGAATATTTCAGAATTTAGAAACTAAAATAGTTTCTTTTATGATGTAATACAGATAGCGCGAAGAGGTAAATGATTTCAAATAAGAAAAATTAAGAAAATATCTTCAGAAATATGGAGGATATTTATAATGAAAGATTTGATGATATTTTAGAATTTCTAATATCAGAGGATGATGAAGAATATTGTCCACAGGGGTTTAGAGTCAGGAGCAAGGTATTCGTTAATGACTTCAGCAGGTACTGAATCATTTGGATCCTTTGAAGTTAGGTTCAGTCTTTGTAATTTGTCCACAGCCTCCTTCCTACTTTGATCAATCCGTTTTCCAGTTCCAAAACTTCTCTTTTTCTGCGCTTTGCCAGCACACTTCATCATTATCATCCAACTTTTACCGTTTAAAGTCGTTTATAGTTTTTTGCTGCTTCATCAGCATTTTTTTTTCATTTTCGGAGAACCAATTCATAGGTCGGAGTGTTTTTTAGAAACTTCACATTCAAATTAAGTCCAGAAGATAGACGTTATATATACACATATAACTGTTGGCGTAGACATGCTGCGAGATTTCAAAATACTGATTGCTAATTCCCAATGATTCGTATGGCAATTCTCATTACAAGATGCGAATGATGGGGTTTCAATAAATAATTATAATGACTTTTTGGAGAGGCTAAAGTCAAAGGGTAATGAAGTTGTTGGTACATCTGCTAATAATGTGGTGGAATGTAAAAGGTTCCCTGGTAACGATGGTGTATATCTCAAGTTTATAATAAGGTTAGTCTGACTGAAAAGTCAAAGTTGACTTGCTAGAGCTGTGACAAAACTGGCTACTTTGAATAGGATTCGCAAAGTTATTTTTGCTAATAAATGCCAAAGAATCTGACGAGGATACGTTGTTTAAACTTTTACTTTGGTTTCAAGAGTTTTTCGGGTACATAACTGTGGGTAACATGTGGTTGGATCATCATCTCGATTGCTCATCATTCGAAGTGTCTTCAGAAATTTTTGAAGGGTTTGAACACAGATTGTAATCGTTAACATACATTTGATGTTCTAACACAGTTTTGAAGTCAAAATATAGCTTGTGAAAGATGTAAGGATCTTAGAGTGATGATTTTGGTCATATCTCGAGTTGAATTTTGAGATTTCAAAATCAGAATATGTAATTAAATTTTGAATGAGTATGGTTGTTTTGATTTCTATAAAAGAATGTATATTGTTGTGAAAGTATGGAGTATAATGGATGATTTGCTGAATCAGATTCGAAGAATGTAACATATTATTTGTGAATTTATATATCTCTCGGGTATTACCTACCCGTTAAAAAAAATATTTTCACAATTAATATTTTGTACAAAAGAATTTTATTACAGTCTTTATGAAAATATATATATGTATATTTTCTTCAGATGTAACATAGATTTAATGAGTTAATGTTAAATTAAACTCATTTGATTTACGGTTGAAACTAGCATTGAATAATCCCTAAAGGCTTTAAAAAGTACATAACTTTTACGCAGTATTTCTTTAATGACATTGAAATTATGAATCAATACTTTGTTATTTGTTGATGTATGATGTTCGGTTCGTAGATTTCTTGTGAATTTCGCAAAGTACGAATGATGTTATCTGAAAAGTTTCGGGTACATTGATGATGAAAGTGTGAAATCAAATATATACTTGATTTATTATGAATTGGAATTTGTTGAATTGCGACAGAGATTGTAGTTAACGCTGGTTAAGTTGCGGCCGAAGGACGTACATTATTGCATATTTGTAAATATGAATTAACCGAGTAGTTAAGATTCACACACAATAGCTTAGCACGGAAAGATTTATTTCAAAATATATATATATATATATATATATATATATATATATATATATATATATATATATATATATATATATATATATATATATATATATAATATACATATAATTTCTTCAGAGGGAATGAGTTAATTCTTCATAACTCGTTGTTACAATATACACGTTATTGATTCGTAATGATGTCCACAGTGATTCTTGAAATGACGGAGTTTGTGATGTTATCGGTGTTGTTGATTCGGATGTTGACTGTACTGACGATGCTGGTAACGCTGACGGTACTGTTGATGCTGTTGGTAAAGCAAGTTTAGCTTGTTAATCACACACCATTTTTGTCAGGGTTTCTACTCTTCCTTCTATCATTTTGGTTCGCTTAACTGATTTATGGTTAGGGCTAGATTAGATAATCTCTAAGACTTTAGAGATTACATAATCGCCGCGGAAAGTTTCTCCAATGAAGTTATGAATTAATACTTCGTCAGTTATTGTTGTTGGTACTCCTTGGTATCTATGGTGCGTATGACGTTGATGCTCGTGGGACAGATTGTGAAGTTGAGGTTTACGACGCGGTTGTGGTTGGAGGTAGTAATGGTACTGTTGGCGTTGATGATGGTGGTACTGGTTATGCTGCTGATGCTGCTGCTGGTGTTTGTAATCTCTGCACCATATTCTCCAAAGCCACTACCCGAGCGCGAAGCTCGTTGACTTCTTCTATTACACCGGGGTGATTATCGGTTCGGACGAGCGGATAAAAAAATTTAAAATTTGATGTAATATATAATCGTGACTAGATACTCTGGAAATGAGCGAGAATATGGTATTTCGGACAGGTTCGCCGGTAAGTGCTTCAGGTTCTTCGTCAAGAGGGCAATGTGGTGGATGGAAGGGATCACCTTCTTCTTGTCTCCAATGATTGAGGAGGCTACGAACCCATCCCCAATTCATCCAGAATAGGTGATGACTGATTGGTTGATCTATTCCGGTCACACTACTTTCAGAGCTTGAATGGGATTCCATTTTGGAATCTGAGTGACTTGAACTGATGACAAATTACATTTCGTACGATTGGATAAAGGATTTTTTTTTTTTCAATATGAAATGATTTTGGCTAACGGATGGTATTCTAATTACATAGTATATATATATATATATATATATATATATATATATATATATATATATATATATATATATATATATATATATATATATAGATCAAAAGATTTCGTAGATTACGGAGGACTTTGCGGGATATGTCAGGCAAAGTTTAAAGTAACAGATACGATAAGATATGATTTAGCAGATATGCTAAGATATGAATTTTTGTCTATACACTATTCATGCAATCAATGCAACAAGACGTGTCTTAGACTAAAAATGATAAGCAGGTAATTTCCTGAGAATGATAAGTAGTTAATTTTTGACACAAAATGATAAGCAAAACTTTTGACATGCAGACACGGTCGAAGTCCAGACTCACTAATGTATCCTATCGACTTATCAGTTAGACACACTAATGCAGACCTGGTTCGCTAAGACCACCGCTCTGATAGCAACTGAAAGGACCCATTCATATACATTATAAATGATTCACAATAGTTGATTACATTGCGAGGTATTTGACCTCTATATGATACATTTTACAAACATTGCATTCGTTTTTAAAAGACAATCTTTCTTTACATCGAAAATTGACAGGCATGCATACCATTTCATAATATCCACTATCCAACTATAAATTGATTTAATAATAATCTTTGATGAACTCAATGACTCGAATGCAACGTTCTTCGAAATATGCTATGAAAGACTCCAAGTAATATCTTTAAAATGAGCAAATGCACAGCGGAAGATTTCTTTAACACCTGAGAATAAACATGCTTGAAAGTATCAACCAAAAGGTTGGTGAGTTCATTAGTTTATCATAATCATTTATTTCCATCATTTTAATAGACCTCAAGAATTTCATTTCCAGTTCTCATAAATATACGTCCCATGCATAGAGACAAAAATAATCATTCATATGGTGAACACCTGATAACCGACATTAACTAGATACATATAAGAATATCCCCTATCATTCCGGGATCCTCCTTCGGACATGATATAAATTTCGAAGTACTAAAGCATCCGGTACTTTGGATGGGGTTTGTTAGGCCCAATAGATCTATCTTTAGGATTCGCGTCAATTAGGGTGTCTGTTTCCTAATTCTTAGATTACCAGACTTTAATAAAAAGGGGCATATTCGATTTCGATAATTCAACCATAGAATGTAGTTTCAATTACTTGTGTCTATTTCGTCAAACATTTATAAAAGCGCATGTATTCTCAGTCCCAAAAATATAAAGGGTAAAAAGGCAAATGAAACTCACCATACTGTATTTCGTAGTAAAAATACATATAACGTCATTGAACAAGTGCAAGGTTGGCCTCGGATTCACGAACCTAAATTAATTATATATATTTATGTGTTGGTCAATATTTGTCTAACAAATTAGGTCAAGTCATAGTGTACCACAATCCTAATGCTCGAGACTAATATGCAAAAGTCAACAAAAGTAAATTTGACTCAAAATAATTTCCAAAAATCTATACATGATTAATATATAGTTTAAATATCGTCGTTTTATATTTTTAAATATTTTTAAAAGATTTATTAGAGTAAATAATATAATTTATTTATTAATAAATAAAATTTTATATTAAATTTATATAATAAAATATACTTTTATATATATTAAGTAATAAAATTTATAGGGTTCATTTAATATCATAAAGATAATATGATAGGTATTATTAAAGTAAGTTATTACACGTAGTAAAATATGTTTGTATCACATATTTATTTGATAAAATAATATTTATAATGTTAGTAAGTAAAAGTTGTATTATTTTGTAATAATAATTATTATTATAAAAATATCAATATTTATAATTACTAAGATGACATTATGATAAAACGATAATTCTAATTATGATAACTTTAATATTTACAATAATTTTTAATATTATCTTTAAAATAATAATTCTATTTAAAATAATAATAATAATGATATTTTATAGTAACAATGACATTTCTATTAAAATGATAATTTTTGTTAAAATGATAGTTTTAATACTAACGATACTTTTAATAATAATAGTAATGATAAAAATAATAAGAACGATAATTTTATCTAAATCAATATCTTATAATATTTTAATTTCATCATGATACTCTTACCCATTATTTCCTAATCGTTTCGTTTAATAGCTTTTAATCGTCTTTTATATCGTGTTCATAATAATGATAATAATAGTAATCAAAATAATTAGGTGTTACAAATATTTGTTTTAATTACACTAATATTAATAATGATAGTTACTATAACATTATTAACGATAATACTAATAATTATCTTAATGATAATATAGTAATAATAATAATAACAATAACAATAACCATTTTTAAATAATGATATATATATATATATATATTAATAATGATAATAATAATAATAATAATACCAATAATAATAATAATAATAATAATTATAATAATAATTGGATAATAATAATAATACTAATTATAACTTTAACGATAATAACGATAGTAATAATAAAAAAAATAACATTTTTTAATGATAAATCCCTTTTATTGATAAAGATAATAATAATGATAATAATAAGATAAAACTAGAACGACGATAAAAACGACGATAATAATAATCATTTTTAATAAAAATATCGAAAATTCAATTGATTATAACTTCTAATCCGTTCATCGAAACCATTCGATATCTAAAGGAAAAGTTCTTAATTTTTCGCTAGCTTTCCAAGGACATGCATATCTTATACCTTATCTCAACCGCAAGTGTAACTAATTCAAGATCCTAACCTGTCTAAGGGCAATATCAAAAGTACAAGCATGCATAATCCCAAATACTAGAGCACTAGTCAGAGATACACTATTAGTATGTAAAAGTTAAATTATGAGTACTCACGTATCAATATTGAGATTCAATATTGCAGGAAAGGTACGTAGACGCAACGGAAATGATAAACACTATATTGACCTCACGAGCATACCCATGAACCATACTCAATCACCTCCATAGTTATAACCCATAATTTCCTTAATCCTATCCCATTCGAAAAACAATTTCGAAATCACTCGGACAGCACTCCGTCGTAATATTTTATGTATACTAATAATATCTTGAAATAATACGGAGTAAATATATATATGTAAATCGATTGAGAGAGTTTAGAGAAAAATATTTTCAAGTTTCTATGAAATAATGAAACCTATTGAATTCTATTTATAATAGATTTTTGAATTTTTAAAGTGAATTATTAAAGTATGAATTATTAAAGTGAATTATTAAAGTGAATTATTAAACTATGATTTATTAAAGTGAATTATTAAAGTATGAATTATTAAAGTGAATTATTAAAGTATGAATTATTAAAGTGAATTATTAAAGTATGAATTATTAAAGTGAATTATTAAAGTTAAAGTAAAGTAAAAATAAAGTAAATGTAAAGTTTAAGTATAGTAAAAGTATAAAACTATGTACGTATAATACGCGTATAAATATATATAATATTAATTTAAATCGTTATATATAATTAATAAAATAAAATATAAATATCGTTATCTTTATCATACTAGTTAAGTAATGAGTTGTCAAAAGTGGTTCTAGATATTTATAAAAGTTATATACGTTTTAATAATAAAGTTCTTTTTAAACTGAAAACGTTTTTGTACGTTTGAAACTAAATAGATCAATCGAGTCTTTATGAGATTCAATCTTCCACTATCCTTTGTCTAGTTCTCAATGATTGACAATTTGTTCTTATTTATAAATCACTTTATCATTTTTCGAATATTGTTAAAATGGAAAGATTTCTCAAATCAACGTGGGCCTTTCAACAGAGACTTGTAATCATAATTCAAAATATCTGATAATTCAATCATTTGATCTTATCTTATAATTCCATTGATAAACATTTTGAAACAGATACAATCATATAAAGTATTTAATCTAATATTTTGTTTACGTTTCAAGTTATAATATATATACACATATACATATATAATCATATTCGTTTAATGCTTCGTGAATCGTTGGAACTTGGTCGAGGTTGAATGAATGTATGAACATAGTTTAAAATTCTTGAAATTTAACTTTACAAATATTGCTTATCGTGTCGAAAATATATAAAGATTAAAGTTTAAATTTGGTTGGAAATTTCCGGGTTGTCACAATAATAATAATAATAATAATGATAGTTCTAATAATAAAAATGGTAATTTTTATAAAAAAAATAAGTTTCAATAATAATATCACTTACATTAAAAATGATAATAATAATAATAATAATAATAATAATAATAATAATAATAATAATAATAATAATAATAATAATAATAATAATAATAATAATAATAATAATAATGAGAAATAAGTAAATTACCTCAAAGGAGTAACGCTAAAAAAAATGCCCAAGTCCGGGTTTTAACTCGCGACCTCCTGCTAACTCGATGACATCCTTAACCACTCCTCTGATCATGCTTTTTCTGATTATAACTAGGATTTAGATTTATTAAACCTGTTTTTCTGTTTCTACTTCTTCCTCTTCTAAAAAAAATAAAATGCAAAAGCCCGGGCTCGAACCCGAGACCTCTTGTTTAAAACACTTCCTTCCAAACCATTCTTCCAACTGTTTCTTTCTGAAATAAGTCGGACCTAAAATCTATTAACCCAATATTCTCTTTATTCTTCATCTTCTATTATATTAATCATCATTATCATTATCTATATCGTAATTCATCTTCATTTCTGATCATCTACTCATCATGCTAACCATCCTATATCATAACATTAATATTCTATCATCATAATCATGATCTTAACATCACCATCATCTTAAATCGTTCTATCATCATATAAAACTCAAAACAATTCGTAACATGCCCTCTCATTATAAACTAATACTTCAGGGCCAATATGCAAATCTAAGTAGCCCATTTATCGTAATATAGGATCTGGTAACCATTAAAACAGAATATGTGTGTATCTGGATTCGTTTGTCCCCGCAAAAATAAAAAAAAATATAGTAGTAGCAATTATCACCGAATTCCTTTTCTATTGGTCTGCCACATTCCTCAAATTGGTTGTCTATTTCATCATGGGTCCTATCCTCTTTATAAAAATCTTCATATTACTTATTATCATTGTATTCTCACATCACAGTACCGTTATCATTATTTATCTTATCATCATCATAATCGGTTGAGTGTGATATTGGGTTTAGTTTTGGTGGTTGGCTCGTTCAAAACAGAATTATGCAGCAGGTATGTGTTGTCGATTAATAGTATAGCCAGAAAGGAATAACCCATCGATTCATATAGTTTGTGCATCTTTGCTAGTTGTGTTTTCGAATAATAACACAAGTGTAGTAGCAGAAGACAAAAGTAGCTGGCACGAACTGCAGTAGCAGATTAGGTGTCTATGAATGAGCCGTGGAGGTGATTATGTGATACTAATTACGGCTGCAACATTAAACTATAAACAGAAGTGTTCTAGTAGCAGTTAAACGATCGTATAGTAGCCTAAACAGGAGACTATAATTAGCAGTTGGGTATGATGTTAATCAATAACAGAAAACAGAAGGTATTTGATGGAATGGTTTCGATGGTTACATGGGTTGTGTGATGGTGGTTTCGAGAATTGAAAGAAAGAAAATCTAGCGAGTAATAGTTGCAGCAAAGGCTGCAGTTTTACGCTGAAACGGAAACAAGTTATTAGAGAACAAATATAGCAGCGAGGGTAGTGACTTATGGTGATTTGTGAAAGGTGTGATTGATCATGAATATGATTGTGGGTTTTTGATGGGTTAAGAGAAGTGGTGGGTTGTTTAACTCAAGGGTGACGTGTGGTTTTACTTCAAATATAAACGGAAGACACAACAGTGGCATAAGTGGTGTTGATGGAAGGTGGTCTAGTGTTGGTGGGTTCACGATGGGTTGTTAGGGTGGTTGATGGTGGTCTCAGTTTCAATTAAGAGAGAAAATGAGAGAGATGATTGGTTTCAAAGGTAGTCGATGGTGTTGGAGGATGGTGATGGTTTATTAAAGTAAGGAGATAGATGGTGGTTCTATGCATCCGAATGTATATGTATATATATATGAAGATGAAGATGTGGTGACTTACCTTGGTAATGGAGAGCGGTTTTATGTAGTATAGGTGGCGGAGGTTTTGAGAAGAGTTCATAAGAAAGAAGGTGTTCGTTCATGGTGTCGATGGTTGATCGCATAAGTGTTTGTTTATGAAGTGTATGTATATGTAAATGATAAATCTATATGTGAGGTGCAAGTGATTGAGATTTCAAGTGAGTTTGGTTGTTTATTGATTGGGAAAAGAATTTAAGTAGTAAACAGCTGTTATATAACAGCTACAATTTACACTGAGATTATTTGTTGAATGATCGTAATAGAATTAAAGGACGCTCGATGCTTTAATTTGTAGGCTGCTCTTGGTAGAAACTTAACAGAATATCAACATCAAGATAAAGGAAAGAAGAAAAGCAGATAATGATGCTTATCACTGAATGACATCAAGTATATATATCCAAATTGATCAACAGAATTGTCAAAGCAGAATTGTCAAAGCAATCGTAAAAAAATATAAAAAGGACATCAGTTGGTATTTGAATTTGTTGTGTTCCTGGATGTGAATCTTTGATTAGTACGATTTGAAGATAGAAAAATCAATTTAACACAGATGAAAACGATGTGCAACCGAATTCAATAATTTCTGTACTTATATATATTTAATCGTATTTACATGTATGTAAATATATATTTGTATAAATATATATATAACTGTACATATATCAATATTTATATATATATATATATATATATATATATATATATATATATATATATATATATATATATATATATATATATATATATATATATATATATATATATGTATATATATATATATATCTGTATTTAATATATATTCGTATATAAATATATAATATTTATTACTTAATACATATTTGTGTATATATATATATATATATATATATATATAAATAATAGTATATATGTAAAAATATATCTGTTTTTATATATGTATATATATATTTTCTGTATATTATAATTAATCTTTTTAATTAATCAATATAACTATAATAATACTCTTATTGTTGTAAATAATAATAATAACACTATATACTAATAATATAACAATTTATATTTATCACACTTGTTCGTGAATCGTCGAAAATGGTCAAAGGTTAAATGCATTCATGAAAAATAGTTCAATCATTTTGGAACTCAGTTTAATAGACTTTGCTTATCGTGTCAGAATCTTATAAAGATCAAGTTTAAATTTGGTCGGAAATTTCCGGGTCGTCACACGGGGTTCTAACGAGAATGTGATGTCGAGCTATTCCCTCTCTTCGACATAAATTATTGAAGTCTTTACCACAAAATTCAAGTCCGTTGTCGGTCCTCAACTTTTTGATCTTCTTGTTGGTTTGGTTTTCTATTAGAGTTTTCCAATCTTTAAATGTGGAGAATACCTCGTCTTTTTGTTTTAAGAAGAACGTCCATACTTTGCGGGAGAAATCATCAATGATTGTTAACATGTAACGTTTTCCACCCCTTGATGTGACAGGGGAAGGCCCCCATAGATCCGAGTGGATGTATTCGAGAATTGCCTTGGTTTGATGGACACCAGAAGAAAAACTAACCCGTTTTTGTTTTCCGAATACACAATGTTCGCAAAATTCAAGCTTGCACGTGTCTTTGAGGAGTCCCTTCTTGACTAGGATATTCATACCTTTTTCACCCATATGTCCTAGTCGATAGTGCCACAATTTAGAGTCGTCCGAGCGTGTTTTAGATGCGGCAATGGCAGTGGCACCAACAATTGTGCTACCTTGTAGCACGTATAGTCCATCAGTTTGTATAGCTTTAATTGAGACAAGTGCACCTTTGGAAATCTTCATAACACCTTGTTCACCTGAGTATCTATAACCATTTGCTTCAAGGGTGCTAAGCGAGATTAGGTTTCGTTTCAAATCAGGTACATGTCGCACACCGGTCACTGTTCTTACTACTCCATCGTGCATCTTTAACTGCACGCTGCCTTTTCCGATTACAGGACAAACAGTATGATTGCTCATGTATACGTTGCCACCATTTATTGTTTCGTAAGTGGAGAACCATTCTTGGTGTGGCGTCATGTGAAAAGTGCACCCTGAGTCGACAACCCATTCATCTCTCGATCTTTTAGTATCGATAGCCAAATATACGTCCCCGTCTGATTCTACCTGAGCGAGAGCAGCCTCAGGTGGTTTATCAGTTTGCTTCTTATCACCATTAGTTCCAGCCTCACGTTCCAACTTATTCTTTAATTTATAACATTCCGAAACTAGATGACCTGGTTTCTTGCAATATTTACAAGACTTGTTTTGGTGCTTACCTCGTGACTGTGATCGATACTTCTTATGGTTGTTCCGACTACTTTCTCCCCGTTTACTAGTGCGGCCCCTAGCCATGAGGCCTTCGCCACTCTCGGGCTCATCATCGTCATCATACTTTTGTTTTGACAACAAGGCTGACTTTACATCATCAAAAGCAAGTGTCTCGTGATTACCGTATAGCATGATTTCCTTAAAGTGCTTGTATGATGCAGGTAATGAGATGATAAGCAAAACTGCCTTGTCCTCGTCTTCTATGGTGACTTCGAGATTTTTGAGATCAATTAGTATGCTGTTGAATTCATCAAGGTGATCCTTGATATTAGTACCCGGTTTCATACGGATGGTGTATAAGCGATCCTTTAACCGAAGTTTATTTGCAAGGCTTTTAGTCATATAAAGAGTTTCCAGCTTGGTCCATAAGCTCGCAGTAGTCTTCTCGTGAATTACCTCTCGAAGCACTTCACGAGATAAGAATAATTGAATAGTGGCAAGAGCCTTTTCGTCTAGCTCTAGCCACTCTTCATCGGACATGTTTGCTGGTTTGTTTGTTACCCCGTTTAGAGCTTTCTTGAACCCGTGATGGGTGAGCACAGCTTGCATCTGTACCTTCCATATTGCAAAACTAATCTTGCCATCGAACTTGTCTACGTCGAACTTAGTAACCATCGTAGCAAGGCTCTGATAGCACTTGTTAGAGATTAATGGTATGCGGAAGCAAGGATTGCAGACAATGATTAACAATAAAACTGGTAACATAAACAATAAAGAACACAAACGATTTACGTGGAAACCCCCAACTTAATGAGAGGAAAAACCACGGGCAACGACCACGAATAATTCACTATATTCAAACGATTACAATACTTCACCGGTATATAGGCCGTATGAAGGAAATAGCAAAACTGAAGTTAGCTCAGAAAAATATCGAATGCAGAAAATATGTGAATCATAAAAATTATGGGATTGGAGCATGTATTTAAATACATGAAGGTAGCATGCGTATGATCAGATAACCACAAGGGTTTTCCTCCATCGAATTGGACTCCTAATTGTATTTGCATTAGGAGAGCTTTACTTGGACTCCTAATTGTATTTTCATTAGGAGATCTTTACACAGCCCAACCCACTTGTCCAATTACTTTTGGGGCACGTATCCAACACTGTGCGTCATGTATACACAATAAACCAGTCTAGGTTGCTGATTACAAATGTTTATATAAAAATTAAAAAACATGTTTTAGTTTCAGAGTATGAGGTCGGATCACTAGCCTCTCACATAGTCCGAACATGAAAAACCTTCTACCGTTATGTTTTGATTTCAGTATTGCGTTGATAAAGTAATTAACTCAAATTTTATATGTCAAAACACATCTATTATTTTAGCATCATTCGTTACGTATCATTCTCGATTCTATTCGGTATCAAAGTCCACCTACAAACCCCCTAGTGGGCATTAAGGGGCGTTTACTATGGATATGGCGCTTAAGCGCATACATGGTGGAGCAATGGGCACGATAAGGATGAAATGGTGAAACCCACTTTGTTTTCCTTCATCTTTGACCATTAAAAACTATTGAATATAGCAATCTAATTATGCACACGTTTTCTATTATGTGTTCTTATTGTTGGTTAAGTTGTGCAGGTGTGGCTGAACAAGACTGCTGGTGATCTGTGTTGATTATCTGAAGTGTTTGCAGCTATACTTGTTCAAGATGGTTTTGAAGGTCTCAAACTCTTTGTGCATCTCGTACTTTTCATGTTTAATCAACATATCTGATATGGGGGTTAACTTGAAAGGTACATAGGAGGGACATAGTTGAGTTTGAGTTATTCCAAGGGCTAAATATGCCAATATTATAAACTAGGATTATTTCTGGTCAATGTTTATTGTCGGTTCATTAGAGTATAAATAGCTGGATTTAGGGTTAGGTTTACACAATTCATTCATTCGTTCTTTCCCTATCATCTGTATCCTTAAAACAATTGTTAAAGATAAAGTTGGTGGTTGTGGTTAATTCATCTAGTTAAAAAATTGGTTATCTGTGTAAAGTGTTATAGATTTGTTACAAGTTGTTTTTGGTTTCCTGTTATTCACTCGATCTAAGTTCAGTAAGATTGATTTCATTCTTGTTAATTAAACAAGAATCAAGTGTTAAGTTGTTGATTACACAATTCTTCAAAAACAACTTTAATACGAAGGTAAGTAGGTAACCGGTGCACTTCGAAGCTTAAATCCTTTCTTTTCCGGTGTGCGCTTTAGTTTGATTGGGTCATTTACTGTCTAATCTCACCCACAACCTTTTACAACATTTTTTCACGACCTTTACCACCATAGCCTTTTTCATTGTCTTTACATTAACAAATTTGATTGATAAATAGCGAATATCATCAAACCAAACATGTTCCTGCAATTCTAACGACTGAGCCAGCTAGCTCGATCTGTTTTGGTTCAACATATTTAAAAACGGTGGAGAGTTTTGTCCAAAACAGATTTAACCAAATCGTGTAACTACAGGAGTGCATCTATCTCGAGTTCACAATAAATAAATATGATATAAAATAACTTAATCTTTAAACCATAAACTCTTAGCAATATACTTGCAGGTACCCTTTTTTAAAGAATTCATCTTTCATGTCATATAAAATGGGTTGATGCTCTACAGCCAGGGTGAGCTTTATTTATTCCCAAAAATCTACAATGTCTTCCAGTATATATCTATTCCTTGCTTTAAAATCTTTATTAATGTTGTGTGCACCCCGACATATTCCAAGAACGTTAAGGATATATTCGGATATGAGTACATAAACTGAATAGTGAATATTAAGTTATCGAATATAAAAAGCAAGTACGGTAACAAAACATATTCATCTCAGGAAAAATACTATAAATATGGTGTACAAAAACATGTTACAGATTACATTTGAGAGGGACCATCTACATCATAAAGAGGCAGGTTACACCTTGGGGTTTTCATAGTAAAGAACATGTTTAGCGGGCTTAAAGAGGTACCTAGAGCCATATGTCGACCGAATTACATCAACAAACAAAGAAAATTGCAACTTAAGATAGAGAAGGACTGGCATAACAGCAAATACACCAATAAGAATTGGAATCCACAGAAAACCCTTATCGTAAAGTGCGAAAAAACTGACCCCAAAAGCGAGTGTCATGGTTGTTATAGATAGGAAGAGAGTTGCAAGACCTAACATCAACTTGTTGGGTAATGATTCCAAAAAATCACGTTCTGCATATCGAGACGTGAGGATAGCTAAGAACATGAGAATGGAAGCTGAAGACGAGAATAGGGAAATGGCATCTGCCACAACAAAAACTACAAGGGTTGCTTTCGAACGGAACATTGGGATACCAGTATTTTGGTCATAACCCCCTGGTATAGTAAAAGCTGCAGCAAATACCATTGTTGCAATAAGTGCTGCGACAACCATACATTGATTTGCCGTGTCTTTCATCCATTGTTCGCCTTGGGTAACTAGATCTTTGTGTTCTAAAGTGAATAACTCGTATGGTGTTAGACCATCTTTGTTCTTCCGTTCTCTATAAGAAGGAGGAATCATAGCCTCTACTTCCTATTGAACAAACAAATTAGCATAGTCATATACTACTTTATAGGCAAACTCGTCATTAAACAGGTCAAGAAAACCATATTGAATAACAAATCAAAATGGGTCACTTTTTAGCACGGTCAGAACACATCTATGTGGGTTGATCCTCAATAAGTTCTACACAGTTGTTTCTCATAAAAAAAATAGAAATATTAATGTTTTTTTTTTTAAAGGCATAAGTCATTAATGTGTTAGTTATGGATAAAGAATATATGTACATACCTTGAACCACAATAGTTCTCTTTGCATTTGTAAAGCGACTCCTGACACGTCTTGTAGTCGCTTTTGCTTTGCGATCTTCCCAACTAAATGCAACATATTGTTATTATTTGGATCTTTTAGAGGAGTTATCAGATCTTTCATAGAGCCTATCTCATACAATAGGTTGTAGATACCCTCGTGGCGATGTTTGACGGCAATGTGAAATATACTTAGGTGGTCATCGTTTACCTTCCATATCAGATCAGGATATTGGCGGATGAGCTCAATTAAAAATTTAGTATTCCCCATTTCCGTGGCAACAAAGAGTACCCGATTAGAGTATGTTCTTATTGCCGATGATGGTACATTTGGACGTACTGAGGTTGTGGTGTCAGTAGGTGCTTTGATTAAGTTCTGAGTTTCAACATGCATTTTGGCTATATGTTCTGAAATGAGTTTTTGTAGCTCCAGAGCTTGATCTGGATTGCTGTCTTTCTTAATTAAGTTCTGAATTTCAACATGCATGTTCACGATACGTTCAGAAATTAATTTTTGCAGTTGAAGTGCTTGACCTACATTTCCAGAAGAAGCTGACTTTTCGTCTTGCTTTGGATCAAGTGGCCCTCTGATTATATCATCAATTGATCTCTTAGGCCTTTTCGCAATATCTTCCCAAATGAATTTTAGTAAGGGAAGTGCATTTTGTTGTTTTGCTGGAGGCACGACTTTAAACCAATATATGCAAAAACTGGAAACAACCACAAACAAAAGAAGCCAAGTTGGTGAAACCAACATATAAAACTTAGATACTAATAATTGATGGATCTTGACTCAGAACTTTTGTAGCACATTCCATGGATCTCGATGGTTCTACTTGACAAATCGTGTTAAATATGTACTAATTTCGATTCAAAAGTACTAGATTATGATGTCAGAAACCAACGTGCAATACTTTGATGTTAGACGATTTGATGTGTAACATTACAAACATTAAAACTACAGATGTTTACCTGACTTGATGGTTCTCGTGATGGCAGATTGTTCGGTCTTTACCTTACCCAATTCTTGATGCTCGTTTTGAGGCGGTTGAAGATTTATTAACATCGAATTGAACAGATGTTTACCCAAATTGATGGTTCTTGTGAATCTATTATTACTTTTTGCTTCAGGAAAAGCTTCAGGTTTTCGAGCCAAAATTCCAAGTACAACGCTAGTACCAAGTTTCGGATGCTTTTTAACTATCTTTAGTGCAATGTCTGAAAAAGATTGACAATCACTTTGTGAGATCGAGCAATTGTGCGGTTAGAAAGCATATAGATTTTTGTACATTAAATAATGAATGGACATAACTTACCAAACATATCATTCTCGACACATTTCTCAAGCAGCCAACCACGATTCAGAAATGTCCAACCATCGTCCATCAACTCTTTCGAATTTTCGTACATATACTTGACCACCTCATGATGTCCAAACAAGGCAGCCGCATACAACGGCATCATACTCTTATTAGAACCGGGGATTATTAACAAGGCCCTATTCTTTTCCAACATCATTTTAACAGCGTTAATGTTTCCAGCTACACCTGCTAAATAGAAGGCGGTGTTGTAATTTTCATTTTCAAGAGCCAAGTCATCTTTGGTCATCATATCCAGTAGACTTTTTACGAACTCGTCTACATGCTTGGGACCTTTTGCAGATGCTGCAACGTGAAGTGCCGTTTCCCCATTTTCGGTGATACAATACCTTACCAACTCTGGTTCCTTATCAAGAATGGATTTAGCGGCTTTCCAATCACATTTAATCGATGCTTCGTACAGAGGGACACCAATTTTGAGGTAATCTGTTCTAGGTCCTATAAAGTAATTCAAAAAGCAAGTAGTTATTTACATATTCGTCTCAATAAATTTTTCACTGAATTGCAGGGACAAAATATATTATGAGTCATGTAAAAGCTTATATCAAGTTTTTGGGACATTATGGTTTATTCAGTTGTATATATTTGAAATAAATTTGGTTACTAATACTTATTGATATTAATGAGACGAACTCAAGACGGTCTTGAATCCGACTCAAGCCAAGCTCGATCATGCAACATGAAGCCTCGTTGAGTTATCGAGCCACACTTGAGTTTAGCCTAAAGTGCCCATTTCGAGCTCGAGTTCAACTTTGCTCATTTGCATCCCTGATTAATGGTTAGCTTATATCCTTCAATATTTGGTTCCAGAGCCGAAGCCAACATTTACCGATAAGTTAGGGTGACATTTCCCGAAAAGTAAATATCAAGTGGATAAAAGAATTAAAACATACTCTATTATAGTATTCGTATCTAAGGGATGCTAGAATATATAGTTAGGGATATTGACCATTAATTTAAAAAATTTTATACAATATAATAGGCTTATTTAAAGAGTTGGGGTGACAAAGCATCACATGCATCCCCTATTTAGGCCTCTGATTGGTTTAAAAAGTTTTATTCAACTACATATTAAGATATCTTCTGGTTTAATTAGTGAAAGAGAATTACTAATTCCTAATCATCCTTCTAATTAATAATCAATACATCTATAAAAGTCAACGTCACTAGTAGTGCTGTCGTGTGATATAACAGTAGCAGTAAATTATAAAGAAAGACAGAAATTTACCAATAAGAAAATCACGACAACCTAGATTGGGTGTAAATCGTTCATTGGTATTAGCATTTGAAGCAACTGATTTATTGTTGATTTCCTGCTGCTGATTCAGTTTAGCATGAGCTGCCGGTATGTTGATCCCCTGCTGCTGTTGCTGGTGAGTAGTTAAGGGTTTCTTCTCATTGATTGAGTCTAATTGAACACCTTTTTGCGCCATCTGCACAATCACGTCATTAATTTTAGCTTGGATTAAATTATAGTTAATGATTTTATTGGATAGTACCTCTGCTAGCGAGCGAGTAAGCAATTATGATGATTGATTTGTATTGTAATTGTAATTACATACTCCGTATATATAAAAAAAAAGGAATAATTCTAAATGATACTGATATTCATTATTATCGATTGATAATTCATTACAACCAATCAGTCAAAAAGAGCCCATGAAACATGAAGTGAGACATGCAATTGAATAATGTAGCTATTTTGTCGGTTATGCTCCACTTGATTATGTAGTATGTGACTAACTGACTATGCGTACATGCCAATGTGCCGATGCCAACTAATACTGTTTATTTTATTTATTTATTATTATATTATTATTTTTTTTTGAAAGACAAACAAACACTCATACACGAATTTAAACACGAATATATACATGTCTACTACAAGACCCGAACCCCCAACCTATAGGTTGAAGGGGTCACCTCGATACCGCTAGGCCAATGACATTTAGTAACTAATACTGTTTATTAGAATCAATTTAACTAAACAACTCTAAAAAAATTATCATTTCTGTTAAATTTCAATATTCATTAATATCAATTTCTTATTTATTTTTTTATGTCTCCATTAATTACAAATATGATATATATATATATATATATATATATATATATATATATATATATATATATATATATATATATATATATATATATATATATATATATATATATATATATATAATCTAGTAAGAACTTTTAGTGTGAGAACTCTGGGAACTAAAAAATACACTGAAATTCGAACAAAAAAGGGACACGGACGAAAAAAAGGGTACGGACGAACAAAAAACACGGTAGTCGAGCAAAAAAACAAACACGGACGAACAATTTTTTTTTGTTCGAATACAAAAATGTAGAACACATTTTTGTTCGAATATCAATATTTTTGTTCGCTCGTGTCACATTTTTGCTCGAATTTCTCTTTTTTGCTCGAATTTCAGGGTATTTTTGTGTTCTCAGGGTTCTCACACAAAAAGTTTTCATTTGATCCCTATATATATATATATATATATATATATATATATATATATATATATATATATATATATATATAGTGATAGGATCAAGAGGGAAGTAACCAATCGGGGGGAAGCAAAAACTTTTTTTTTTCATTTTTTGAAAAAACTTTGTTCACGAATATTATAAATGAGATGAAAATATGAACATTTAGTAGAGACACTTTTTGATAAATGTTTTATTTTGGCCGGAAAACGCTCGAAGAAGTAATATATAGCAATTATCGTGTTTTTTGAGCGTATGTTGAGGTTTTAGCTATTGAGGTTTAGATATTAGGGTTTAGATATTAGGGTTTATAGGGTTTAGATATTAGGGTTTAGAAATTTAGGGTTTAGGGTTTAGATTTAGGGTTTAGATTTAGGATTTAGATTGAGTTTTTAACACGAACGGTTTAGGGTTTGGTGTTTTGGGTTTATGGAATAAACTCAAAACCCAAAACCCTAAACCCTAAACCCTAAACTTTAAATCGGGCTAAATTTTACTTCACAAAACATGAAGAAGAAAAACGTTCATATTCTTCACGAACAATATTATCTTGAATGTTATTTTTGTCGATCGTTTTCCCGCCTAAATAATAACATTCATCACGAATTGTCTCTTCTAAATGTTCATATTTTCGTGTGATCTTGATGCCGGAAAAAAAAATTCCAAAAAAAAAAATGAAAACAAAAAAAAAATTTACTTCTCCCCGCTTCCCCCCGATTGGTTACTTGCTCATTCATCCTGCCCCTATATATATATATATATATATATATATATATATATATATATATATATATATATATATATATATATATATATATATATATATATATATATATATATATATATATATATCGGTCACTAAATATGTTATAACAAGTAAAAAGATTGACTCACTCGTTGTTGCGAGAAATCGTTTGTAACACTACATAATTTCACTATATATTGAACATTCTTTAACTAGTTTGCAATTTAAATTTAAATAAGCATATTGATTATTGGTAAATCTAGAAAAACAAAACGTTACCCAACCCACATAATATGGACACTGGTGGGAAATAGATCACAACAATGCATAATTTCACCGTATATATTAAATATTATTATTTTAATAATTTAAAATAAAATTAAATACACATATCGATAATTAGTGACAAGCCATATGCTTTTCATTACCGAACTCACATAATTTGAGTACTTTTGCTTATCAACGGTACAAAGTGAGTCTTGTTTCGCTGAAAATAATGAACACGCAAAGAGGAGGCATTTATAAATAAAAAAAGAAAAGAAAAAAAGGTTACAAATATGCCACTCTAAAAAAATACATATTTGTCACCGTAAAAAGAAAATACAAATCTGACATTGTAGTTAACCTTATTTTAACTACTGAACTGCATGATAAACAAACAAAAAGCTGATGAATAATATGAATAAATATAACATATAAAAATTAATTACAAAAAAATAAAAAATAAAAAAAAATAAGTAGGAACCATTTAGGGAGTTGAAAGAGTTGAAAGGGATTGTGAGATGGGTGAGTGGGTATCAAGGTGTCAGGTGGCAATTTGAGTGTTATGGATGTGGTCAAAAGTGAGAATAAGAATTATTTTATCCTGGGTTGGGTTATGGCCCTACGGAATTAATATAGCAAACCTTATACTACTTGATTGTCAAACGGGGTCGTTTTGAGAAATACGACATTAGCACAATGCATAAGATGAAGCAAAACTCCGCTTCTTTTAGTATATATACTACTTGATTGTCAAACGGGGTCGTTTTGAGAAATACGACATTAGCACAATGCATAAGATGAAGCAAAACTCCGCTTCTTTTAGATCACAACAATGCATAATTTCACCGTATATATTAAATATTATTATTTTAATAATTTAAAATAAAATTAAATACACATATAGATAATTAGTGACAAGCCATATGCTTTTCATTACCGAACTCACATAATTTGAGTACTTTTGCTTATCAACGGTACAAAGTGAGTCTTGTTTCGCTGAAAATAGTGAACACACAAAGAGGAGTCATTTATAAATAAAAATAAAAAAAGGTTACAAATATGCCACTCTAAAAAAATACAAATTTGTCACCGTAAAAAGAAAATACAAATCTGACATTGTAGTTAACCTTATTTTAATTTTTAACTACTGAACTGCATGATAAACAAACAAAAAGCTGATGAATAATATGAATAAATATAACATATAAAAATTAATTACAAAAAAAAAAAAAAAAAAAAAATAAATAAGTAGGAACCATTTAGGGAGTTGAAAGAGTTGAAAGGGATTGTGAGATGGGTGAGTGGGTATCAAGGTGTCAGGTGGCAATTTGAGTGTTATGGATGTGGTCAAAAGTGAGAATAAGAATTATTTTATCCTGGGTTGGGTTATGGCCCTACGGAATTAATATAGCAAACCTTATACTACTTGATTGTCAAACGGGGTCGTTTTGAGAAATACGACATTAGCACAATGCATAAGATGAAGCAAAACTCCGCTTCTTTTAGTATATATACTACTTGATTGTCAAACGGGGTCGTTTTGAGAAATGCGACATTAGCACAATGCATAAGATGAAGCAAAACTCCGCTTCTTTTAGTGTAATAGGATTATATATTGTGTGTAATAATTGAGTAAAAACTAGTAAAACACTTATATTTACATGTGCTGATTAACCAAAAGTTTGAGTTTTAGGAGTATTAACATGAACAGACAATAGTCAATCAATACTCTAAAATGCAATAAGCATTTCAACATTTATAACGTTGTTTTTAAAATAACGTAAGAAACATTTTTGCATATAATCGTGTTCATACTTCAAGTTGTACAGTGATACCACGCACGCCCAATAATGTTAGCACAAATCTAAGTGACTTTGGGCCAGCAGACAATGTATTAACACATGAATGCTAACTAACAATTAATAAAAACATATTCATCTAGAAAAAATACATTTTTCAAGTAACAACCATTTGATAAATCACACAAGTACTAATATAAATGCAATAAAATTTCAAAAGATAAACTAGATCTTACAGAGAGAAAAGATGACGGTCACACCTTCGGGTTTTCATAGTATAGAACATGCCTTTGAGGCTTGAAGAGGTACTTAGACCTATATGTCGAGCGAAATACATCGAAAAACAGACGGTATTGCAAAAACACATATAGGAGGCCTGGCAGCACAGCAAATACAGCAATAAGGATTGGCATCCATATCCAACCCTTGTGGTAAAGGACGAAAGAGCTAGCACTAAAAGCGATAGTCATAGTTGCTATAGATACGAAAAGAGTCACTAGACCTATAATCAACTTGTTTGGTAATGATTCTAAAAAATCACGTTCGGCATAACGAGAAGTGAGAATAGATAGGAACATGAGAATTGAAGCTGAAGACGAGAATAGAGAAATGGCATCTGTCACAACAAAAACTATAAAGGCTCCTTTTGTTACGAAAAAAGGGTAACCATTATTTTGTCTGAATCCTCCTGGAATTGTAAAAGCTGCGGCAAATACTATAGTTGCAATAAGTGCTGCAACAACGATACCTTGGCTAGCCGTTCCTTTCATCCACTTTTCACCTTGTGTAACTAGTTCTTTGTGCTCCCTGGTAAAAAGTTCATGTGGTGTAAGATCATCGTCATTTTTCCGCTCTCTATAGGATGGAGGAATCATAGCCTCTACTTCCTAAAACATAAACACGCTAGGATGGTTATAGACTACTTTAAAGTTAAGTTCCCTCTTAAAATGTTGTGAAAGAAGAAAATAAGCATGTGTTAAGAATCCGTGAAAAAAGGAGATGAATTTATATACCTGAAACCATAGTAGTTCTCGTTGCATTTGTAAAGCAACCCCTGATACATCTTGTAGTCGTGTTTGTTTTGCCCTCATCCCTACTAAATGCAACATATTGTTATTATGTTCATCTTTGAGAGGAGTTATCAAGTCTTTCATTGCACCTATCTCATACAATAGGTTGTAGACACCCTCATGGCGATGCTTGGCGGCAATGTGAAATATACTTAGATTGTTATCATTAACCTTCCAAATCAGATCAGGACATACACGAATTAGCTCAACCAAAAAGGTAGTATTGCCTATTTCTGCAGCAATGAACAATACTCGAGAAGAGTAGTATGTTCTCTTCTTTTCAATTGCAACATGCATATCCACAATATATTCTGATATGAGATTATTTAACATACCAACTTTCACATCCATATTATTCATTATACTAGCATTTAAATCCATTCTAGTGTGTATCTTAATTATGTTTTGCTTTTCATCATGCAAGCTCATAATACGTTGGGAAACGCGCTTTGACAGAGCTTGATCTCCTTTACGGACTTGCTTATCTTCTTGATTGATTACCTTTTGGTTTTCAAGAAGCAATTTCGCGATATGGTCTGAAACTAGGGCCTTTAACTGCAAATATGTATCTACTGCATTGTTAGAAGTTGAAGTTGATGGTTGGCCGTTGTTTATCCTCTTTGATTCAGCCTCAAGTTCATCAAGATGTTTTTGTATTTGAAACCTTATAGAGGCAGACGTGTCCTTCTTATTAATCGGATCCGCTGCTCCTCTAATTATGTCATCGATTTCCTTCTTAGAAAGCTTTGATATATTTCCCCATATGACCTTTAGCAATGCCAATGCCTTATTTTCTTTTTCAACCTCAGCAAGTAAAAAAAATCAGATTTAAGATACCAAATATTTACTTGTAAACTAGTCAAATAGAGATAGAGATGAAATAGAGATAGAGATGCTTACCCCGAATGAAGATTCCCCATAGGATATCAGTTTTGTTTGCAATAAATGCATCAGGTTTCCGTGCCAAAACTCCTAGTACATTCCCATTACTAGCAAGGATTGGGTGCTTATTCACGATCCGTAGTGAGATATCTAAAAATGATTTAACGGCGTTAATATATACTCATTTACTTCATAGATAGATTGATGGATAGCTACATCTAAGTTAATCATATACTCTTTACTACGTGACCACATTATTATAATGGAGGGAATGAAAATGCAAATGAAGATACTAAAGTGCATACCGAACATGTCATTCTCGACACATTTCTGAACAAGCCAACTACGATTCTGATCTGTCCAGCCATCTTCTTGCAACTCATTGGAATTATCGTACAAATACTTGACCACATCATAGTTTCCAAACAAGGCAGCAACATACAATGGCATCATTTGTTCATTACCAGGGATTTTCCGCAAGTCCGGGTTTTTTTTTACCATAATTTCAACAGTTTCAACATTTCCGGCCGCAGCTGCTAAAAATAGGGCAGTGCTGTGATTATTATTAACCAGAGCTAAGTCTTCGATCTTCATCGACTCCACCAAACTTTCCACAAACTCTACAATTGATTTGCGACCTTTTGCAGAGGCTGCAACGTGAAGGGCAGTTTCTCCATTTTCAGTGATGCTATACCTCACCAACTCTGGTCTCTGGTCAAGAATGACTTTAGCAGCTTTCCAATCACATTTTACAGACGCTTCATAAAGAGGAACACCAAATTCGAGGTACTCTACTCTAGGTCCTTTAAAAGTAAAAAAGAAAATTAATGTAAGTACTTAGTTAGTACATTATATATTCATCTGAATACTCTTATCATGACTAACAAAACACATCTAACTAACATTATATTCGGGTTGAAACATTAAAATTGAACGGTATATTTATATAATCAAAACATAGATTATTAGATTGTTTAATATATATGACTCTGAATATCAGTTCCGTGTTTAACTAACAGTATATTCGGGTTGTTTTCTTTATTGCTATGTTGCCTTGTTAGACTTGTATTCGTTTAGTGTCTGGTTTTATAGTTGGTTTGTATTCTTGTTTGTTTGGGCTTGCTCGTTTGCTGTTGTGTTTGTGGGGTTCTTTCATCGGTTGTTGAAAGGCTCCTAGTTTCTAATTATAGTTTCGTTTTTCGCCAAAAAAAAATTGATGCATAAAGTAAACACGCCATTAAGTACGTATAATAGTAGGGCTGGCACGTTGTATTTAGTGGCTTTGAATTCAAACAACAAATTAGGCCCTCAAACATAGATAGTGATCTAATATGTGTTACGTCTTTCTTTCAAGTACTTACATGAACGATAACTGGTTTGATTAATTAGTGTTTATCCGAGACCCATTTTTTTTTTTTAAGTAATAATGTACCTCTTTCGAATACATGTACATATATACGAGACTGCTTCTTTTATCCCGAATCTATCAACCATTATTTCATTTCTCATATGTCTCACTTTAGTTGTCCGTCAAACACATGCAACATAAAAATGTAACATAATGCGTAGTAATTGTACTTCATTACATTATCTATTAGGGTTAAAACTAGAAGGGCAAATGGCCCAAAAAGTTAACATAAGTTACCAAATTTGACAATCAAGGTAACCCCAAAAAAAGATGCCCGAAAAGGATTTCAATTTAATTTTTGCGCAAGAAAATGATTGCGTGTTCACATTTTTTAAAATTGAGATAATATCCAATGAAAAAAAAAATCTAAAATCGCGAATTACTTCAAATTGAAACTTGGAACAGATTCCTAGTGCTTCGATTAGCATTTGTTGTGAAGCAACTTGTTCCAAATCATCACGTAAAATAGCGAATCGAGATGAACAAGTCGTTTTGTTCAAACGACTTGTTTAACGGAATTCGTTTTTTTACGTGATGATTTGGAACAAGTTGCTTCACAAGAAATGCTAATCGAAGCACTATAAATCTGTTCCAAGTTTCAATTTGAAGTAATTCGCGTTTTTAGATTTTTTTCATTGGATATTACCTTAATTTTAAAATTTTTAAACACGCAATCTTTTTCTTGCGCAAAAATTAAATTGGAATCCTTTTCGGGCTTACACGATTTGGGAGTTACCTTGATTGTCAAATTTGGTAACTTATGTTACCTTTTTGGGCCATTTGCCCAAACTAGAAATAAGTTATATAATTTCACTTTTGTTTCAATATATGCTATACAACAACAACAACAACAACAGAACCAATTTCACATGTGTGAGGTATGGGAGAGGTGCGACGTAGACAATTCTACCTCTATCCTAGAATAAATAGAGATTATTTCTCCACCCCGAGTGAAACACTCACAAGAGTAGAGAAAATTCTCTCTCTCTCTCTCTATTCGACAGATAAAGAGATTGCTTTCAAAAAGACCTCCGGCCCAAAAAGTATGGAAAAAAACTAAGGTAAAATAATTAAAATAAAATGAAATAAATAAATAAATAGGATAAAATAAATACAAACATGATAAAAAGTATATAAAAAAAAAAAAAGACGCCATGAAAATGGTAGAATCAAATTTTCATGGTTTTAAATCAAGCATGGAGTTCAATGTAGCCCCTAAGCGGTAGTCAAGTCGCCAATAAATCGACGTTTGATGTTGCCTCAATGTAAGCTATATAACATAAATAATATCACTATAGGTTATAAACTTTCAGAAAATATATCCACGTCAACAAAACGTTACCTGCTATCGGTTGTATCGGTAAACTGTTTTCTTTTAAAAGATGACAGTGAATAAATATAATTAACGTTAAAACTATAAATATGTTATATATTTTGTCTTTTGTTCCAATGTAGGCTATATACCCAAAAAAATATTATAGTAGGTGATTTAAATACCAACCCTAATCCTACGTGGAATGATAACTCAGCGCCAAGTAGGGTGACACGTCATCACGTATTTTTGTTTCAGGTTAAAAAGGTTTAGTCGTTTATATTAGTACACTTTTTGAAAGTTTACAAACTACGGTGAAATTATTTTAGGTATATAGCCTACAATAAGACAAAAGTAAAAGTATATGGTCTATTTGTTACTTTAACACTATAATATCTATTATCTATTATCTGTCTATAATATCAAATTAGAAAAGTGGCCTGGTACCGTAAATATTGATTAATATAGTCATTTTACAGTTTCCCTTTTTTCATTTTTATATTTTTTTAAAAACACAACTTTTAAGATAAAAAAAAAAAGTTAAAATGTTTTCCCTGTACGGGTTCATAAAACTTGTTAACAATATAAAATAATAAAATAATAATGATGATAATGATTACGCGGTATAATAAGTAGGTGTATTGAAAGTGTACAAAAGACGTTATTAATATATAATTATTATAGTTGACTGGGTACATTAAGTAAAAAAGTCGGGTAGATTTAGAGTACCCCTTTATTTATTTATTCCCTCAACTTTTTTTACAATCTTCATTTATGACTTTTTTGTTTTCTTCACTACAACTATTTTTTACATTTTTTCCACATTTTACTTTCAGTTAACTAAAGTATTCAAATTGGGTAAGTATTAGTTAGTTTAATTATTGATAATTAAAATAAATTATGTGTGTTTGATCTATAAAAATGAATTATTGTATTTTTGATTACGTTAGTCTCACATCATAGTTATACCATTTTAATTGGAAATTAGAAACATATAGTTATTATGTACATAAAAAAAAAAAAAAAAAAACCCGCACTTAGTTGACCCCTGCTTTTTGATATAACAAAATGGGAAGGAGAAAGAACTATTTTAGTAACTAAAGTTGGCGATTAGCGATTCAACTTCTGACCATTTGGTAAGATTAACTGGAAATATATAACTGTGAAGTAGCAAAATACGAGTAACAATTATAAAGGAGTTGCAGATAGTACCGTTAATTAGACCTAGATTCGGTTCTCGTATCGTGTTAGCAGGTGGAGCAACCGGAGTGTCATTATGCACCACGATTTCAGATAATTCCTCACCTTCTAATTCCATCTGCTCACCTTCTTCTCTTATCTGCACACCTTCTCCTTCCATCCGCACACTGTTTCACAACTAAATCATTAATTTATTAAGATTAATCTCTTTATTGTTTCACAAAAGACTAGAAAGTACTCCGTATTATTGATTGTAATTGTAACAACCTATGGATCAGATAATTTTGTGCAACTATCTGTAACAAAATAAAAGCTCTTCACTATAAAATACTCCGTATATATGGAAATATGCATTATGTGACTAATTTATAGACATTCTTAATCATCGTCAACGTCAACGACAGCTAATGAAGGACCTGGCAAATTTCAAAATTTATTCTATATCATTTTATAAAGACAAAATTATGTAGTTGATTGCTAAACAACAACAAGAACAATAAACAACAACAAAACCCAATACCACATACCACATTAGTGGTGTGTGAGGAGATGAGAGGTAGAGAAAGTCGTACCTCTCTTTATTCGACGGATAAAGAAATTGCTTCCGAAAGAACTTCCGGCGTTTAAGTAGGAAAAAGTAAAAAAAAAAAAAAAATGCTAAAATAAAAATAATAATAATATACGTCATGAAAATAGCGAAATCAAATTTACATGGATTTTAAATCCTGCCTGGAATTTAATTTAGGCTCTAAGAGTCAATCAAGTCGCCAATAAATCGACGATTGATGTCGACTCAATAGAGTCGTGGTAGTTGGTTCCTAAAGTTTGTCCAAAATTGCATAAATGACTAAAGTATTTTCTTGACATGCATGATCCTAAAGTTTGCACATGTTGCTTGGTTGATACCTGACACTAACAGACGTTAGACGTTAGTAAATTCAATTAATTGCCCCATGTGCACCTCACACGATGGTGTTTTTGTCTTTTCATCATTTCATCATTTCTGTTATAAACCTTTATCCGGATTCATAAATTTATTTTTATTTTTGTTTCAAAATTTTATATTGAATGCGAATATATGATAGTGTAGTTTCGTTTCGATAATAATTTATGATCGCAAAACATATATGAAGTCACTACATTTATCAAACAACAGTGACTCCTATATATTTTTAAAAAATAATAAGACTACTTTTCTCTTATTTTTTCTTCACCTTCATCTTCATCATCATCATCATATAAAAATGATAAATCCTATTTTTTTTTTTTAATCTTTATTATCTTTATCATCTCACTTACAATCACCCTAGTCAGGGGCGGTACTATGTGTATGTATAAGAGGGCTATGGCCATCCTTTAATTTGGGCTTCTAGTGTAAAAATTACTCATATTTTAAGATAAATTTATAATATTACCTTTATGGCCCTTTAAAAGTTTATAAATTTAGCAATAGCCCTCCCAAAATGGTTTTTCACCTTCCGCTACTGACCCTAGTTATATAAACCTTCGTCTTCATCATCATAATTCATGTTCTCCATAGTCCACAGGTGACACTAGCATACCTACGGGATCTGTACCAACCTTCCCTTCAGTCATGGAAGCTTTGGCATATTCGTGCATCTACCTTGTTAACAAATAGTCATGAATGCAAACATCCAGCCTATTAAAATCGAATGTGATATGACTTTAAAAACAACTCATCATGTGCTGAAACCAACACTAGTTTTACGAAATAATAATGGTTTTACATGAAGAAATGAAGGTTCCTTTGAATAATATTTTCACAAAAAAGTAACAAAATTATGGAAATATTTTTGCAAATTATAAAATGATCAGTGTGCAAACATATGTTATCTACTTAATGTTGCAGAAAATGAGAAAAATATTAGTAAGTTTACAAGTTTAATAATAAGTAAAAGCAATATAAAAAAACTCGGCAAACAAAAATCATATAAGTGATATATATACACACATCTTATCAGCATCTCAATTCTGCGCCATGAAATTAAAGCTGACAAAAAATGAATGATTTAGTGATTGTGATTGGAATGATGAAGAGAAAGGTTTATAAATTAGGGTTATTGTAATTGAATTGATGTAGATGAAGTTTAAAAAATTAGAATTGTTTATTTTGACATCAGAAGAGAAAAGAGGAGAAAAATAGTCATTTTTTGAAAAATATATTGGTAGTCCATGTGGTTTTATAAATGTACGGTGCTGGTCTTAAACTTAACGCCAGTTAATTCCTCTCGTTAACTAATTACATGGCGTTAGGTTTGAAATGCCTCGTTCATATCGATTATAAACGATTCACAATAGTTGATTACATCGCGAGGTATTTGACCTCTAAATGATACATTTTACAAACATTGCATTCGTTTTTAAAAGATAAACTTTCATTTCATCGAAAGTTGACAGGTATGCATACCATTTCATAATATATCCAAACTATAAATGACTTAATAATAATCTTGAAATGTCCCGTTCATATTGATTATAAACGTTCCATATTAATTGATTTCGTTGCGAGGTTTGACCTGTATATGAGACGTTTTTCAAAGACTGCATTCATTTTTAAAATAACCATAACCTTTATTTTATCAATACAGGTTTCAAAAGCATTACGTAGATTATCAAATAATGATAATCTAAAATATACTGTTTACACACGATCATTACATAATGGTTTACAATAGAAATATATTACATCGACATATGTTTCTGGAATGCAGTTTTTACACAATATCATACAAACATGGACTCCAAATCTTGTCCTTATTTTAGTATGCAACAGCGGAAGCTCTTAGTATTCACCTGAGAATAAACATGCTTTAAACGTCAACAAAAATGTTGGTGAGTTATAGGTTTAACCTATATATATCAAATCGTAACAATAGACCACAAGATTTCATATTTCAATACACATCCCATACATAGAGATAAAAATCATTCATATGGTGAACACCTGATAACCGACATTAACAAGATGCATATATAAGAATATCCCCATCATTCCGGGACACCCTTCGGATATGATATAAATTTCGAAGTACTAAAGCATCCGGTACTTTGGATGGGGTTTGTTAGGCCCAATAGATCTATCTTTAGGATTCGCGTCAATTATGGTGTCTGTTCCCTAATTCTTAGATTACCAGACTTAATAAAAAGGGGCATATTCGATTTCGATAATTCAACCATAGAATGTAGTTTCACGTACTTGTGTCTATTTTGTAAATCATTTATAAAACCTGTATGTATTCTCATCCTAAAAATATTAAATTTTAAAAGTGAAACTATAACTCACTTTCACAGATATTTCCTTCCTCGAAAATAAGACTTGGCCACGGATCGATTCACGAACCTATAACAAATATGTACATATATATCAAAGTATGTTCAAAATATATTTACAACCATTTATATTATATTTTAAAGATTTGAGTGTATTAAGTCAGCTGTCCTCGTTAATAACCTACAACTAGTTGTCCACAGTTAGATGTACAGAAATAAATCGATATATATTATCTTGAATCAATCCACGACCCAGTGTATACACGTCTCAGGCTAGATCACAACTTAAATTATATATATTTTTGGAATCAACCTCAACCCTGTATAGCTAACTCCAACATTACTGCATATAGAGTGTCTATGGTTGTTCCAAATAATATATATACATGGGTCGATATGATATGTCAAAACATTTGCATACGTGTCTATGGTATCCCAAGATTACATAATATATTAGAATACATGTATAATACAATATAAGTTAGTTAGGATATGATTTGTATAGATTTGTTAAACATTTCCCGTAGCTAAAAAGATCAAAAATATCCAATCTTGTTTTACCCATAACTTCTTCATTTTAAATCCGTTTTGAGTGAATCAAATTGCTATGGTTTCATATTGAACTCTAATTTAAGAATCCAAACAGAAAATGTATAGGTTTATAGTCGGAAATTTAAGTTACATGTCAATTACTAAAGAGGTAGTCATTTCCGTCGAAAGAACGACATCTTGATGACCATTTTGAAAAACATACTTTTACTTTGAGTTTAACCAAGATTTTTGGATATAGTTTCATGTTCATATGAAAAATCATTTTCCCAGAAGAACAACTTTTAAATCAAAGTTTATCATAGTTTTTAATTATCCAAACCAAAACAGCCCCCGGTTTCACTACGACGACGTATATCCGATTTTATGGTGTTCATCGTGTTTTCAGGTTTTAAATCATTAAGTTAGCATATCATATAGATATAGAACATGTGTTTAGTTGATTTTAAAAGTCAAGTTAGAAGGATTAACTTTTGTTTGCGAATAAGTTTAGAATTAACTAAACTATGTTCTAGTGATTACAAGTTTAAACCTTCGAATAAGATAGCTTTATATGTATGAATCGAATGATGTTATGAACATCATTACTACCTCAAGTTTTCTGGATAAAACTACTGGAAATGAGAAAAATGGATCTAGCTTTAAAGGATCCTTGGATGGCTTGAAAATTCTTGAAGCGGAATCATGACACGAAAACAGTTCAAGTAAGATTTTCACTCGAAATAAGATTGTTATAGTTTTAGAAATTGAATAAAAGTTTGAATATGAATATTACCTTGAATTAGAAATATAACCTACTATAAATAACAAAGGTTCCTTGATCTTAGATGATTACTTGGAATGGATTAGAAAGCTTGGAAGTAGACTTGCAAACTTGGAAGTATTTTTGATTTTTATGAAACTATACTTATGGAATTTATGAAGAACACTTAGAACTTGAAGATGGAACTTGAGAGAGATCAATTAGATGAAGAAAATTGAAGAATGAAAGTGTTTGTAGGTGTTTTTGGTCGTTGGTATATGGATTAGATATAAAGGATATGTAATTTTGTTTTCATGTAAATAAGTCATGAATGATTACTAATATTTTTGTAATTTTATGAGATATTTCATGCTAGTTGCCAAATGATGGTTCCCACATGTGTTAGGTGACTCACATGGGCTGCTAAGAGCTGATAATTGGAGTGTATATACCAATAGTACATACATCTAAAAGCTGTGTATTGTACGAGTACGAATACGGGTGCATACGATTAGAATTGGTGATGAAACTGAACGAGGATGTAATTGTAAGCATTTTTGTTAAGTAGAAGTACTTTGATATGTGTCTTGAAGTCTTTCAAAAGTGTAAGAATACATATAAAAACACAACATGTATATACATTCTAATGGAGTCGTTAAGTCTTCGTTAGTCGTTACATGTAAGTGTTGTTTTGAAACCTTTAAGTTAACGATCTCAATTAATGTTGTTAACCCAATGTTTATAATATCAAATGAGATGTTAAATTATTATATTATCATGATATTATGATGTATGAATATCTCTTAATATGAGATATACATTAAAATATCGTTACAACGATAATCGTTACATATAAGTCTCGTTTCGTAATTCTTGAGTTAGTAGTCTTGTTTTTACATATGTAGTTCATTATTAACACACTTAATGATATATTTAAATATCATTTTATCATGTTAAATATAGTGTATCAATATCTTAATATGATACATATGTATTTAGTAGCCGTTATCATAACGATAATCGTTATATATATATCATTTCGAGTTTCTTAACTTAGTAATCTCATTTCTTATGTATATCACACATTGTTAATATACTTAGTGAGATACTTACTCATCATAATCTCATGTCAACCATATATATATGTCTATATATACCACAACATGTAGTTTTCACAATTTTGTAACGTTCGTGAATCGCCGGTCAACTTGGGTGATCAATTGTCTATATGAAACTTATTTCATTTAATCAAGTCTTAACAAGTTTGATTGCTTAACACGTTGGAAACATTTAGTCATGTAAATATCAATCTCAATTAATATGTATAAACATGGAAAAGTTCGGGTCACTACAAATCTTGTTGAAATCAACGACTCGAATGCAACGTCTTTTGAAATATGTCATGAATGACTCCAAGTAATATCTCTAAAATAAGCAAATGCACAGCGGAAGATTTCTTTTATACCTGAGAATAAACATGCTTAAAAGTGTCAACCAAAAGATTGGTGAGTTCATAGGTTTATCTTAAACAATAAAATTC
Source organism: Rutidosis leptorrhynchoides (assembly GCF_046630445.1). Taxonomy (NCBI): domain Eukaryota; kingdom Viridiplantae; phylum Streptophyta; class Magnoliopsida; order Asterales; family Asteraceae; genus Rutidosis; species Rutidosis leptorrhynchoides. The sequence goes on from NC_092335.1 coordinate 101,245,190, forward strand.
ATAATTTTGATAGACCACAAGATTCAAATGTGCATGATACAAATGAGCCCGAATCCTATACCCTCCAGTAATGTACATGCGATTTATTTTAAATACAGTACACATATCTTGTGTACGAAACTACTTTTCAACAATTCTTTATAACCGTACACATATCTCGTGTACAAAATATCATACACATAACCTGTGTATAAAAATCATTCTCTCGATACATAACGTTCGCTTTGCTTTGCTTGCTTGGTAACCGACCTTAACATTTAATGCGCATCATAAATATCCCCAAAATAAACAGAACTTTCAGTCTGTAATAATATATAAACCTCGAAGTACTAAACACCACGCCCACTAGCTCTTCCGTCTAGTGAACATTCAGGGTGGGGGTGTTAAATCCGGTAGCTACCTTTAGGATTCGCGTGAATTAGGGGCCATACATGTTTCCTAATTCTTAGGTTACCAAGTTATAATAATCAAGGGAAAATATTCCATCAATTAGTGGCAATTATAATGTCCAACTAATTCAATAATAATCAACAGAACTTCTGTCTGTATAATAATTCATTCGAGGAATGTTTTGCTTGTGTCTATCTCGTCAAACATTTATAAAAGCATCTCATGTATTCTCAGTCCAAAAATATAGATTTCAAAGGCATTTAATAAAACAGTTGTAAAAACAGCGCATGTATTCTCAGTCCCAAAAATATAAAGAGTAAAAGGGAATTAAATGAACTCACGATATTGTATTTCGTAGTAAAAATACATACGACGGAACTGAACAATGCATGGTTGACCTCGGATTCACGAACCTATATCATTTGTATATTCATTAATACATATAATTGTAATCGAATAAATTTATATGTATTTAGTTATGTATTAAGATTAATATTTATATATATATAATTTTATTAATACTTATCATATATTATAATATTTATTTGATATATAATTTAATTAATGTTATATCAATATAACTGATATTATATTAGTTAAAATAAAATTTTATGTAATATTAGTATACTTATATAATAAATATATTCTTATATAATTTTCTTTTGTTTGTAAAATATTTATGATGATAGTACCAGAATAAGGATATTAATAGTTATAATACTAATAATAATAATAATGATAGTAAAAATAATAATTTCAATAAAGCTGACAATTTTGATAATAATGATAGGATAAAATGATAGTTTTTATAAAAATAATATTTTTTAAAAATAATGATAATTTTAATAAACATGATGCTTTTTATAGAAATTTTACTAATCATATTACTAATAATACTAATATTAATGTTGAATGATAATTCTAATACTAACTATTAATAATTATGATACTTAGTACTAAGAATAATTTTAATGATAACCAATGGATAATTTTAGTAAAAATGACAATAGTAATAATATTTTTTAATAATAACAATACTAATAATGATAATAATCATATCATATCAATGATAATATTAATAGTAATACTTATGTTAATAATAATAATAATATTAGTACTAATAATTATAACAATAACAATAATAATGATAATAATGATTATATTACTTATAAGCATGATAATAATAATTATAATACTAATACTAATAATAATAATAATCATAATAATAACAATAATAATAATAATCAGAATAATAATAACAATAACAATAATAATCATAATAATAATAACAATAATAATAATAAAAATTTTAAAATTGAAAACTACATTCAAAATTGCTTTAAAAAAAAGTTGCCACAAGCCGGGCTCGAACCCGAGACCTCCCGTATACCCATCCTTCCATCAAACCAGCTGGGCTGTTGCCCTTTATCCGAATAATATAGAATCCGTTTTTATTTAACCCGTATTATTTTGTGTTCTTCTTCTTCTTCTTCTTCTTCATTTAACTTAGTCGACCCAAAGCTCGATTTAACAACAAACACATTATATATTGGTTTTAAGACTTTCATACGACTTGTAATCAATCTATATGGGTCTTTAAATTACTTGAAAACAATATATATATATATATATATATATATATATATATATATATATATATATATATATATATATATATATATATATATATATATATATATATATATATATATATATATAACAGCTATACGGCTGTCGCTGTTTTTCAAAAAAAAAAAAAATTGGTTTTTGATTTTTAGAACGTATTGGACAATAATTATAACATGAAATAGTTTTCAAATCATATATAGAAACTATTGGAATCGTCAATTTAACTTGAAACACAAACACAAACTCGAATTTGATTGAAGAACAATATTTGACTTTTTGTTTTAAAAACTTTGACTTCGAAATTAGAATTCGATAAAAAGAATTGGAAGCTCAAATTTTGCAGATAGTTTTAGTAAAAGATTCTTAACAACTCTGCATTTTTAGATTTTACAATCGAAATCGAATTCGAGTTTTGGCAGAAAACTTCAAGAACAGAGAAGAAGAAGAAGAACACGTTTTTATTTTTATTTTTATTTTTATCAATGAATATTTGTAGTAATCAATATATAACCAATAATTTCATGTTCTAAATCTTGATTGAGAATTACTTGTAACCGAATCCGACAATTACAAAAATCAATTACAGTAAAGATAGTGATGGTAAACTGATTTTTGTTTTATGTTTAGAAATTCGTACATGTTTATTATAAATCTATAATTGTATTATTAATATCAATAATACTGATAATTTAAATAATAATGCTACAGATACTAATAATAATAATAATAATAGAATTAATCATAATGATAATAATATCAATAATACTAATAATAATAATTATATTAATAATAATACTAATATTAATAAAAATAAATAATTATAATTATAATAATAATATAAAAATGATAATAATAATAATATTATTGATAATACTAATAATGATTTTTAATTATAAAGGTAATAATATTTAAGATATAACAAGTTATATGTATCCAATTTCATCTCCATATATTTTTATTAGAAATAATAATATTAATATTACAGATATTAATATTAACATTGACATTAATAATAATAATAAAAGTAATAATAATAATATAACAGTTTAAAATTAAACTTATACCTAAATTTAATATACTAATATTATATATTATTATTTATGTTATTTTTACTAATTATATAATGTATTCTAATATAACATATCTTGTATATTTATTATATATTATAATATATATATATATATATATATATATATATATATATATATATATATATATATATAATATAACAGTTTAAAATTAAACTTATACCTAAATTTAATATACTAATATTATATATTATTATTTATGTTATTTTTACTAATTATATAATATATTCTAATATAACATATCTTGTATATATATATATATATATATATATATATATATATATATATATATATATATATATATATATATATATATATATATATATAAGCAACTTAACTATTCTATATATTACTTTAAATTTTCAATTCAATTCAAATGATAAATTTGTATTATATTAAATTAATATATACACTTATAATTATATTTATACATTTATATTTACGTATATATATTTATCTACATATTTATTTACACACAATTGTTCGTGAATCGTCGGAAGTAGTTAAAAGTTAACTGAATTCATGTAAAAAAATTTTAGACTCGATATTACAGACTTTGCTTATCGTGTCAAAATCATAATAAAATCAAGTTTAAATTTGGTCAGAAATTTCCGGGTCGTCACAAGGTTTAGGACCAGCGTCGTGTATTTATCAAACTACATGGATGGCCGGTATAATTTTAAAAAGAAAAGGACAACCGATATAATTTTAGGTAATTCACAGAGACTAATGGTATAATTAACTCTAAAAGTAATATATATTGTGAATTAATTTTTACTTTTTAATTCTAATCATTTTTAGCTTAAACTTAAAAACATATTTATATAATTTTAATGGATGAAACTCATAACAATAAATTTTTTTACTATATATTACATAAATTATTTATCATAACACATTATAAGATGCTCTGATATAAAATACAATGCTAGTAACCAGACACGAAACTACAATTAAAACTAAACAAAACATCGTCAAAGTTCACAAACTAATGACTAAACAAACGATTGTGTGTATACAGAGGTTTTTTAAAGGATACCATTAATGTCGTGTATTAAACATTAAGACACTTATATCAATATATCAATACTAACGCTGTATTCTCGAGTTTTTTTTTTGAGCTGAAAGGAATGGAAAGGAAAGGAAAGGAAAGGAGATGAGAGTGTTTTACTATCTTTCTCAATCCGTCTAAATATGGACAGAGAGTGTTCTTAACAAAAACATAATGTACTATCCTTCCTAATCATCTACTATCCTTTCCTTTCCGTTTAAAATAAAAACTCAAGAATCACTATTATTTTTTAATTCGCCTGTTTCCTTTCCTTTTCATTCAAAAAAATCTCGAGAATGCAACGTAAGTAAAGTAAGAATTCAATCCGTGTGTACAAGAGTTTAAAAGCTAGTTATAATTTAAATTATAGATACATTATTTCATTATACATATGCTAATTGTAATTGAACTTTTGGTCGTTAAACGACACCCCCCACCCAAAATTTACAAAACTGGCCCCCAACTATCTTTCAAACTTCAATTTTTTCATAGGTAAAAACCGTTAAATCATTATTCTATTAAAAAACTTTAACCAAACTTCTCAATAATTTTTATGGGACCGTATATTCCCGCTCGCCGAGCGTTAAATTTTTTCAGCACCACCGTTCAAATCGGAATAATTTTATGAACACAACGCAACTAACTATACGCGAAACGCATACCTTTTAAAAAACACTAAACACACTGAAATCTAAAACAGAGCTTAACACATGTGCCGTTTTTGTTTCTATAAATCCTAACACTACGTTAACTATGAATATACAACCCGGAAGGCCTCGCCGCAACGCGCGTGCCGATCCGAATCTCGTTATGATTATGATTACTAGTTAAAGACCCACGATTTCGCGGGGTTTTTGAAGGGTGACAAGAGTATATTATATGGTAATATAAAGGGCGAAATCATTTATTAATACCATATTATATTGTATTTGTTTTTTTGCTTTGAATTTGGTTATCCAAACAATCTAACAATTGAAGATAATCAATATGAAGTTGATGTTTCCATAAGAATACAATTTGTAACATATTTATATTGACAATTTTTTTTAATATACAGAAGAATAAGATTATACAAACATAAGATCATACATTTTAGTCGTTTGGTTGCATCTCGTATTTAATGATAAGATCTGTAGCATATCAAAATTACCATCATTCGTCGATTGGCATATCTAGCTTCAGAACAATTGAATTAAAGGACTAAATAAATTTTTTTATTACAGTTTTTTTATTACATTCATTAGCAACAATTTTACATCTTTCGGAAGTTAATAGATACGAATTCTAGTTAAATTTAGAATTAAATGACGAAAAATACTTTTCATTGAAATTGAAATGGTTGCGTACCTAGGTTTGTCAGGTTGGTACAAGAAAGATAACTTGTCGATCGTGGAGATCATTGTTGGGCTGTGCATGTTGGTTTTCTTCATTCCTTTACTCTGTATCTGATTCTTGAGCCAATTCTTCTTCACTTTGATTTTCCAAGTAAATTAAACTTGAGCTACTTTCATTTTCATTATTTTCATCATTAACGATATGATTATTCTGATACTGGTAATGGACATCAATGTTAGTTTGGCCAGTGTGATCACCCGGACTTCCCAAGTTTCTAAAGCTGAAATAAAAACAGGTATAGTAATATTAACATTAACATTAACATAATATTGGAAAAAACATTGTAATTAGATATGATGTGTGTAGACAAAGGAAAATACCACTTGATGTAATATGTTTGATGCAAGATGGAAAACGCATGTTTTGTGTCATTGTAAGTCGTTTAACGTGAGTTGATGTATTATTGGTATGTGTTGCTTCAACTTAAAACTTGGTCAAACACATTTCTTTATCATAAATCGTTAAATACCAATAAGCTTGTTATTACAGTTGATAAAGGCATTCCTCTTTTTAACTGTTTTCTTAAACTGTTCACGGACAAAACGTTTGGAAAGTTGATGTAGCTTAATGATTGTACAAAATAACGTTGATCAATATGTAAACTTTGAAGTTGAAGTACTATAAACAAATGTATTAAGTGATAACTGTATTAAGTTTAGAGAAATACCAATTGTTCTTTTTCTGTGTGAACGATATGAACAATTAAACGTGATAGAAGGCTGACAGTTTAAATCATATTGTCAAATTAATTGGCATTGGGTCAATTGGGTTATTTTTTTTTTTTTTTTTTTTTTTTTTATCTAATATGGGTTGATTGGAGAAGTTTTAATCTTAATTTCTTTAATGGGTCAGTTGCAACATACAAGTAAAATACAGGAATCAAATGGGTCAAAAGATAACCCAATTTGTACTTTAACTTTCAGCTTCATCAACATATCTCGCTCCCTAAACACTAAACCCTAAATCTAAACCTTAAACTTACTTGACCCTAAACTCTAAACACTAAACGCTAATCAATAAACCCTAAAACCTAAACCCTATAATCTACACCATAATTCATAAATTTTAAAATGTAAACCCTAACCTTAAACAATAAACCCTAAACACTAAATCATAAACCCTATACACTAAACTCTAAACCCAAACCCTAAACTCTAAAACCTAAACTAACCCTAAACCACCAACGCTATACCTTACACACTAAACCCTAAACCTTAAACTCTAAACCTTAAATCTAAAAACTAAACCCTAAACTATAAACCCTAAACCCTAAACCATATACCTTAAACCCTATACACTAAACCATAAACCCTAAACCTAAACCATAAAACCTATACCATAAACCCTATATCTATACTATAAACCATAAATTGTAAAAACAAAACTCTAAACCCTATATCCTAAACCTTAAATCTTAAATTCTAAAATCTAAACCTTAAACCTTAAAGGCTAAACCATAAACCATAAACCCTAAACACTAAATCCTACACACTAAACCTTATACACTAAACTCTAAACCCTAAACCATCAACTCTTAAACTTATACAATAAACTGTAAACCCTAAACCTTCAACTTTAAACCCCAATCCTTTTTAGAAAAAGGTGGCTTAATTAACGAAAGAAAAATTGAACCAGATACATTCTTACCTAAACTTTAAACCCTAAGCCATAAACCATATACCCTAAACCCTATACACTAAACCATAAACCCTAAACCTAAACTCTAAATCCTATACACTAAACCCTAAACACTATTTATACTCTAAACCTTAAACCTTAAACCTTAAACCTTAAACCATAAACCATATACCCTAAAACCTATACACTAAACCATAAACCATAAACCCTAAATCATATACACTAAACCCTAAACCCTAAACACTATACTTATACTCTAAACTTTTAAACCTTAAACCCTAAACCATAAACCATATACCCTAAACCCTAAACCCTATACACTAAACCATAAACCCTAAACCTAAACCCTAAATCCTATACACTAAACCCTAAACACTATATTTATACTCTAAACCATAAATTGTATAAACAAAACCCTAAGCCCTACACCCTATATCCTAAAACCATAAACCATAAATTCTAAAATATAAACCTTAAACTTTAAAGTCTAAACCATAAACCCTAAACATTAAACACTAAACCCCATACTCTAAACCTCAAACTCTATATCTAAACCATTAACCCTATAAACCCTAAACTTAAATCCTATACACTAAACCCTAAATCATAAACACTATATTTATACTCTAAACCATAAATTGTATAAACAAAACCCTAAACCCTAAACCCTATATCCTAAACCTTACACCATAAATTCTAAAATCTAAATCTTAAAGTCTAAACCATAAACCCTAAACCCTATACACTAAACTATAAACCCTAAATCAACCCTAAACCATTAACCACCAACCCTTAACCTTACACCCTGAGCCCCAAACCTTAAACACTATACCTTAAACCCTAAACCGTAAATTCTAAAATCTAAACCCTAAACCCTATGCTCTAAAACCTATACCCTATACACTGAACCATAAACCCTAAACCCTATATGTAAACCCTAAACACTAAACCATAAACCATAAACCAAAAAACCCTAAACCCTAAACTTTATACCCCAAATTCTAAAGCCTAAACTCGAAACCGTAAACCCCAAACCCCAAACCCTAAACACTAAACCGTAAACCCTATACACTAAATCGTAAACCCTATACACTAAACCGTAAACCCGATACACTAAATCCTAAACCCTAAAACATAATTTCTAAAATCTTAACCCTAAACTCTAAATCCTAAACTGTAAACCATTAAGCGTAAATCCTAAATAGCAATTCATTAACCTTAAACCAGTAACTCTCAACGTGAATCCTTTTTATCCATTAAGCTTATATTAGTTGTCAAAATGAATCTAGTTTGTACTATAAGTATATATAATTAGAGTTGTACCAAAAATACCAATGACCCAAAAACCAACTGCATTGTGCACTCTGACCCAAAGATGTTATCCAAAATCATTTTTGACCCGATATAATATAGCAGTAACAAACATGACCCAAATCACATATACAGTGTCAAATTCGACCCATAATGAGATACTTTTAACATGGATCCCTATTAGAAGAGCCCCCATTAACCCTAAACATGTTGAAATTTGAATGAAGCTGCCCACAAACAGAATGAGGTAAAAACTGAAAAAATAATAATAAATAAAGCTATATGTGTCTATTGTACCCATTTTCTTATAAATGAGGCAGTCGGTAATGAAATACTGCTATCGGGTGAAGCAGCTATAATAATAAAAAGTTTGCGAAAAAACAAAGCATGATAAACAAGTCCAAGGTCACTCAAAAGCCCGCAGCGAAGCGGGAGTTTTTTCCTCGTTCTAACTAAAGATCAAATAAGAGTTTTTGATTTGATTAATAATTTTTTACAACATTTAATGGAATAATGCTATTATATTATACAAAACTTCTGGACACTCTATTCAACATTACCCAAGATGAAATTATATTACAAACAAAGCGCTTTCAAAAGATGCAATGTGAACAAACCTCGCATACCAGCTTAATGTGTTAAGGGAAAATGGCACCAAAATGCATTGAACTTTCATCAAAATCCTATTGTATGCATTCAACTTTCAAAAGTCCTATTGTATGCATTCAACTTTATATTTTCTCCTATTGTATGCATTCAACCTGTTATAACAGGTTACCTTCTAGGTCACCTTCTAAATATTTACATCTTTAGTCCCTCATATTTGTAAATTCTAATTTCATTAGTCCTTTTGTTAAACAAAACATTTATATCTTCATAAATAGTAGAACATGTTATATCGGAGTATATCTTTAGTCCTTTTGTAAATTCTAATTTCATTGTGTTTTTGTATTGTCTTTATCAAAAATTATCATCAAACTTTTAACATAGTAGAATATGTTATATAATTTTATGAATGAAATATTGATAGATCTATTAATTTAAATGTTCCTTTGTGTGTCTAATAAATATGGTAGTCGAGTATAACTATAAAAGTCCTTCAAAATGTCGAGGCTTTGTAATGCTTCCACTTATGCCATGGTGCTTCCACATTCAATTCGTCTTTTGCATTTTCTTTTGGTTTTGTCCATGCATTTCTTCTTTTTGTTCTTTTTTTTTTTTTTTTTTTTTGTTTTTGTCAAGTCTAAGATTACAAGGTTGTCTGGTTCTCGTTCCCACTTGGCCTGCAAGAATCTTTGCGTGATGTGCTCTCCTGTCATTGAAATGATGTTATACCACCTACCTCTACAGTGATGCATATGACATTCAATTTAATAGATAGAATTGGATTTTCCTTCTTGATACAACCATGAAATTGAAACGTTTAAGCTACTAATAATGGAGTTTTGTCATCTTAAAGAGCTAATAATCTTCTCCCTTGTATCTTTTTGAGTTAAAGTTCTACATGCTTTTGTTGCCTAACTTGTATAATAACACATTAATGGTCACCACACTTAGTTTTTTTTTCTTCCAATAAAGTTGTAATGTTGTAACCAAAGTAGTTACTGATCTATCTCAATGTCTCAAATCAACATGTCTTAGAATTTTCGTCCCATCACACAAGAATCAAGTGTTTTCGTAACTTCTAAGTTTTGTAGGAACCTGAATTTAAGTTGTTGTATTTTATATATAATGGATGGTACTCCATTCACAACAACATAAACAATTTCTGTGACGACCCGAAAATTTCTGACCAAATTTAAACTTAATCTTTATATAATTCCGACTTGATAAGCAATGAATAACGTACCACGTTTATAGTAATATGGACGGGTCGTTTCAGTTGGTATCAGAGCGGTGGTCTTAGCGAATCAGGTCTTGCATTAGTGTGTCTAACTGATAGTTGTTAGGATGCGTTAGTGAGTCTGGACTTCGACCTTATCTGCATATTAAAAGTTTTGCTTATCATTCTTGTAGAAAATTACCGATTTATCATCTTAAGTCTAGACGCGTCTTACTTCAATTATTGCATAGATAGTGTATAGACACATATTCATATCTTATCATATCTATCACGGTAGACTTTGCCTGACATCTTCCGTAAATTCCTTTGTAACTTATGGGATTTTGGTATTAAATATACATATGTAAATTATGTATTAAGAATATCAATCTAAGTCCTAAATCTTTTTCATATCAACAATCATTCCTCTGAACGTGTAAGGCGGATTCTTCACAAAGCTCGAGTTCTTCAGATTCTAAAAGCTATTCCGATATGGAATTTCATTTAAGCTCCGAGAGCAGTCTAACCGTAATGAACCAACCAATTAGTCATCACCTCTTCTGGATGAATTGGGGGTGGGTTCGTGGACGAATTAATCAATTTAGACAATAAGAAGGCGATCTGTTTCATGAATCTAATTCGCCTCTCGGTGGAGAACATGAGGCACTTACCGGCGAACCCGTTCGTAACACCATTTTCTCTCTCCTTTTCAGGATATGCCGCAACGAGTATAATATTACTAATATTATTGAGGCTATCCGACCTTTACTCCGTATCTTGCATGGTGAATTATTTACTGTCATGAAAAGCAAAACTTCATTAGCAAGTGCATCCTACATCATTTCATTCCCTTTATAAAGCTCTTGACCTCTCTTTTTATTCAAGAAACTTTAAACATCTTCTTTCACAATACAAAACAAAATAAATTCTCATCATCTATACTCACATCAAACCACTACCACCACCAGCACCAGCAGTACCAACAACATCATAAGCCGCATTACGAGCATCAACATCATATTCACCGCAGGCACTGAGGGATACCAACAATAATGAGTGATGAAGTATTAATTCATTATTTCATTTACGTTGAAGAAATATTCCGCGGCGATTATGTAATCTCTAAAGTTTTAGGGATTATTCATTTCTAGTTCCAACCGTAAACCAAATGAGATTAATATAATATTAACTCATTAAATTCATATTACATCTGAAGAAAATATACATACATATATTTTCATAAAGACTGTAATAAAAATTCTTTTGTACAAAATTTTACTTGTGAAATTTTATTTTAACGGGTAGGTAATACCCGAGAAATACTTAAGTTCACATTAATATGTTACACTATACATTTTCAATGATGTTTCGACAATCGTTAATTATACTCTCTCCTTTCATAGCAATATACATCATTTCACAAAATTCAAGACAACCATTTTCCATACCAATTCAATTACATATTCTGATTTTGACAGATCAAAATCCAAGTCAAGATTTAAGAAGTGCCATCAATCTTAAATTCATACATCCTTCAAAATCATACTTTAAATTCAAACTATACTAGAACATCACTTTCATTCACAGAACTCATAAAGATATTCGTATCATTCAAGATTCACGACGAATTCATTATACGGATATTGACGATGACAACCTGCGTCCAAACCCTTCAAAATTCTTGAAAACACCTCAACTAAGGAACAATCGAACCAATCACACGATACATACGAAGAATATATGCATATAGATATGCATTCGGAGGACACTTGAACCTAAGTAAAGGTTCAACACGTATCCGTGTCAGATCCTTTAGCATTATTATTACCCAAAATAACTTTACAATCCCTTTTCAAAATAGCGAATTTTATCACAGCTCCAAAAAGACAACTTCGACTTTTCATCCGGAGTAGCCTTATTATAACCTTGATAAATACGTTGTCTTTTCGCCATCGTTACTGGGGAACCTTTTATATTCCACCACATTAGTAGTAAGCTTACCAGCAACTTTATTGCTCTTTGACTTAAATCTCTCTGAAAGATCACTATAAAACCTTGTCATGTACCCATCTACATCTTGTAACAATAATTCTCATACCAAACCCCAGGAAGCACCAATAATTATTCTTGAATCTCACATCATTTCTGCATAACGTTATTTCCTGGAATTATAATTCTGAAATCCGGAATAGCACTTCAGCCTACGAATCAGTACTATGAAGTTTTGAAAAAGCTGAATGAAGCAGCAGAAACTGTAGACAACCGTAACAGTCAAAAGTTGATGATAAAGAATATTGTGTTAGCAAAGAACAGAAAAAGAGAAGGTTTGGAACTGAAAAACGGATTGAGCAAACCCTGAAGGAGGCTGTGGACAAATCATAAGGACGAAATCTACCTTCAACGAATTCAAATGATTCGGTGTCTGCTAAAATCCTTAGCAAATACCTTGCTCCTTACTCTAAAACCCTTGCGGACAATATTCTTCATCATCCTCTTATCTTAAATATTCTAAGATATTATCGTATCTTCCATTATAAATATCCTTCATATTTCTGAAGATATTTTCATAACCATTCTTATATGAAATCATTTATTCCTTCGCGTTATCTGTATCACATCATAAAGAAAACCGTTTTAGTTTCTAAATATCTGAAACCTCTGAGTGTAAAGTATGAATGTTTTTGAAGTAATGTTGGGAACTGAAGCATGCGTCAGTATAATATAATGACACTTGATCAACGTGATTATATTACAGTAAGTCATGATGAGTTTCTAAATGGAACGTAATGATTCACAGACCATAACGTCATCATGTGCCATGTTACATGACTCTTACATTCAATCTAATCTCTAAACATATCAAGAACATATTCTATTGATAGTTCTATATTTTCCTTTGGATTCTGGTATTTTCACAAGCCAAATTGTGCTATTACAATTTCTCTCTTAGAGCATTAGCTATGTTCATTCCGAATTGCATATCTATGAATTCTAGACCATTATTCGCTTGACTTGAAGTCGGGAAAAGAAGACGGAAGCATGAAACTCCAAAATATAAGGAAAAATATAAGCACGAAGACAACGCAGAAATTACAAACCGTGTATATCGATGCGTATAGCAATATAAAGACACGGGAAAACTAAGAACACTATAAACCCAAGAGCATAGTAGAAATTAACGGATTCCTCCGGTGGAAGATGAAAAAGAAGAATGACAGATGTGATAGTCAAGAATATATCAAGAATTAAAATTGGATGGAGTATATTGACGAATGTTTTGGAAGTACGAAGAAAGGAAAAAAGTATAAAAGATGGGAGATGTGGAAATAAGAAAACGTAGGAGGTTGATTTATAGTAAAATATCCGACAGAGAAATCGAGACAGATTATTGCATTAAATCGAAGAGGATCATAATTTCCTTAATTACCGAAGAATCAAATCTTATATAGATTACAAAGATTTTCTTTAATTTGGAGATCAACCGTGATGACCTCAAAAGATAAGACGAATCCATATTTTCTCATTTCACTCTTTTACGATAGCTTCACTCATAATTTCGAGTAATCGAATTATTTTATCCATATTTCTCAATCATGATAAAAACCTATGAATCAACTTATATTCGTCATAATAACATTCTTATTGTTAGCCATGACGACCTCGATCAAATTTTGGGACGAAATTTCTTTAACGGGTAGGTACTGTGACGACCCGGAAATTTCCGACCAAATTTAAACTTAATCTTTATATAATTCCGACTTGATAAGCAATGAATAACGTACCACGTTTATAGTAATATGGACGGGTCATTTCAATTTCACTAGAAAGCTTTTACCAAATATGATAAGAAGCATATTAGTGTCTACTTGATTTTCACCGAAGACCTCTAGAAGAACAGAAGATGGTTTAATTTTTCATTTTTTGACTCGGTATTTATTATTGAGGATTGGTGGGTAACTGGCAGGTGAGGCTGTGACTAAAGGAGAGCCATCTTAAATACGCTTTGGTTTCTTGTAAGAGCTACCATTCCTTTATGGTACGTCCTTGTTACTTAGACTTCTTGTTTGTACATCATTTGTTGCTTTGTTCACCTTCACATTTTGGAAGGTTTATGTAGTTTGAATTTTATTCTCCTCATTTTATGTAGTATAAATCCCAATTATTCAACGCGTTAGTCTATATTTGTATCGAGTAATGATTCATACTTTATGCTAGTTGATGAATGTATGAAGATATAAATGTTTTGTTTAACAGAAGGACTAATGAAATTAAAATTTACAAATATGAGGGACTAAAGATGTAAATATTTAGAAGGTGACCTAGAAGGTAACCTGTTATAACAGGTTGAATGCATACAATAAGAGAAAATATAAAATTGAATGCATACAATAGGACTTTTGAAAGTTGAATGCATACAATAGAATTTTGATGAAAGTTCAATACATTTTGGTGTCATTTTCCTATGTGTTAATCATGACATAATCGAGGTTTCACATGTACATTAGAATTTGACCTAAGAATATTGAGTGGGATAATCTCCTAATAAACATAGGGAAAACTCATAGAGTATATTTGACATAAAACAAACCCATCATATACAACAAATCCAAAAACATACAATAATTAGATGAATACCGTGTACAAATTCTTTTTATTTCTATTTTTTATAGCTATGCATAATTTGGAATATGCCTATACAAGGATAATAACAAACAAATTAATCTATTGTAAATAGGGATCGGCCTTTTGACTGTTTGCAACCCTGAAACCTTGTTGTATCTTAACTGAGGAAGAATAATACAATAAATATCAGAGGAAGGATAATGTAATAAATATCAAAGTAGGTTTACACACAATCCGAATAATAATTTTATTATTTTTATACAAGTTTTGCAACTGTAATTTGATGCAATCTTGCCTAACTTTCTCCATAGGTTCAGGTCAAATCCACAAATCCCCTGGCAAAAAGTTGAAAGTGTTTTAATAAAACAACGCACGTAGGAAAGTGAACTTACCCAATATACTAAACTATCATTCATACAAGTCTGAACTGAATCAACGGGTCTTCGTCCGGTGATTAATTCCAAAAGCATGACCCCGAAGGAGAAAACATTAGATCCATCCGTAAGTTTTTCTGAAGCAGCATACTTTGGAGCTAGGTGCCTATACACGTCAAATTCAAGTCAAGAACGTTATCAAACAATGACTTATTTGAAAGTTGTTTGGAACGGTTTAAGTATTTAAAAGAACATTTTAGGAGATGAAACATAACCCGAAATGATCCATTCGTAAGTAAATGGGTCAAAACTGCAATATTTAACAGCAACTACAATATGAATTGTGTAAACAAATATATACCAAGCCGCTAGTTTAGGAAGTACAATGCTTTTTTTTTTTTTACAATTGTAAAAACCAAGTATTACAAATATAATGGCTTTGTTGTTATAAAATACACTTAAGTGGTATCTATTTTATTGAAAGAGACAATAATAATTCATCAATTTTAGTAAAACCTTGTAGTCAATCGATTCAAATATACGCATACAAGATGCAATGAAAGTACCTGCTTTGCTCGCTTTCCGAAAACGAACAACATAGTATCAATCACATTGCTCTTTCCACTGCCATTAGGACTAACAACAGCTGATAAACTTTGTTCAATAGTATCATATTCACATTAATTCATCAACTATCAAAATAAAACCCAAAAGGTCACACAAAAGTGATTTATGGTAATGTATAAGACCTCCTAAAACCGTTTATTACTGAGTTTTTAATCATGTTTGATGCATTGAAAAGTTCATAAGAAAGGATAAATATTTGGACCAGAAGTCTTTCAGGTCAAAACACAAGCTTCGGTTCGTCCTAATACAACCCATTCAAAACCATCACCAACCTTCCCTACCCATATATACATCTAGTGTAAAAAAAGAGGTGGTGTTCGTTGATCTTGGATATACAGAGAGAAGCAACATGAGGAAAGATACCCAACCCAACCCAATTCTGATGATGAATCTTCTAATTAGCATCCCTGCCAAATTATTGGTTGTTGCATTGATAAAAGTATGTATAACTCATCTATAAAATCAGTTTGATAACGTTTTTCATCATCATTATCATTATAAACGTATTAACTAAGAAATACCCATATAACATTTCTAAGTATATAAAAGAAAAGACAATTACCTGTTATCACCCCTTATCCAACTTCCCATATTGACACCCATAAGAGAATACATTGAAGTCACCAATTTAGATTGAAGAAACCAATAGCTTCTATTGTACTACGCTCTTGAACCTGTAAGATGATTACACAACACGTGATCCAAACAAGAACAGTTTTCCTTAATCATCTTTATTTGTTACATATCATGTGAATCTCAATGACATAGTTACATATCATGTGACCCCTTAAATCTTTTTATTTTGAAATAAGATTTTTATCGCACTGACATAGTTTCTATAATCAAATATAACGCGTTAACTTATGAACTTTTATATAAATTAACATCTATCCGGTCAATTAATCTCGGAACCTTTTTGACCTGCACTAAAAAGCCCATCCTTTTCAACCAAACCCTCATTTGGTGGATTCGTTACCAACCATCCAGACAGACCTGAGCATTGTACCACCTTTGTGGTAGTGTTGTTGTGTGACAAACACACTAAGATGTCAAAAGTTGATATCTACTAAACAGATAAGTATGAAAATTCATATAAGGTTTGTTGTTAACCTTCTGCGGAAGTAGCTTTAGATGATTCACCACTTCCATTTAATGTCCCTGCAAGAACAGAAAGAAAATAACAGTATTTTCTAAGCAAATCTACCAACTGTGAATTTTCAACACAATTATGACATCAAATAACAAAATCAAACATCAAAATTGATACTCCGTAATTGCAAACAAGAATTGTTGAATTATAACAAACAATCGTACCTAAAAGTACATACGAACGTTTAGAATCACAAAGTTGAAATCAATACCATAATTTATGAAATCAAAAAATTAGAAGTTCATAACTTTTAAATAACGAAACCCAACATAGCATCAATCATATTCACATTAATTCATCAACTATCAAAATAAAACCCAAAAAACATGTTACACCACTAACCCATTGTTCACCGGCATAAGAGTTAAAATTCATCATCACCATCTCTTTGATGAACAATCTAGGAGTTGATGCAGGCTTCTTTGCCGGAGTCTCGGCGGTGGTTTGCCCTGAATTTACGATATTTACGATGATGTTACGATTGATATTGATATTGATATTTTTCTAATTAGAAATTGAAACCTTAATTTAGACCGTGTGTTTTAATTTGCTGAAAGGGTTTAGGGTATATAATCTGAAATCGTTTGAATTGAGCTGATTCTGTGGATTGTGGAATGATGAGATGGTAGTGGAATGAAAGGGATTAGGTTATCCCGAACGTGAGAGAATACGATTAGGTTATCCGTTTTTTTTTTTTTTTTTAATATCATAAGGGTATTTTAGGGATGGATTATATGTAAAATTGATTTATTAGCTAATTTTTTTAGTGAATGATTAAGGACTGTTGGATCAAGGGGTATTGTAATGTATTTTTCTAATCTAATGGTAATAAAGGGAGTTTTGAAAACATTTATTAACTAATCGATATTTTCTTTTAATGTATATAGTGAATAGTGATAGTGATAGTGATAGTGATATAGTGATGATTATGAATTATGATTGTCGGTTAATTAATAATTTTACGATTTGGCGATAGGATATCAAATTTATTTGTTCCACCATCTTTATAAGCTTTTGTTCCAAAAATATCCCTACATAACTTATAACAAAAACATTGTGTAAGGTAATCATTAAGGGCAGTTTAGAAAATTCATGTGGAAGAAGTAAATATGATGGTAGAAATATCATCCCCGTTAATCTAACACACCGTCTTTCTGTATGCATAATATAAAAATCAACACACCAGTTGCCCCTACCTGTAGGCCATCGTCTTGCTCTCGGCTCCGACCCCATCGTCACCACAGGTACGCTTCTTTCTTTTATATTACCTTTTACTGTATTATTAAATTATTATTTATTATTAATATTAATTTAAATACGTAAATAAAACCTAATTATATTGCTGTTGGTTAGCTTGTTAACATATTCCATATACTTATAGTCTTATATAAATGATCAGTATTTTACACTTTATCTGCTTTTGCTTTAGTTTTCAGTGTTCGTAATTTTTACCGCAAATACGTTTGTTCGACCTTACGAATCGACTTTGATTTCGCCTTATTATCCCTTATCTGATCTGATCATTATCTGATTGATTCTATTTTTACTTAACAAAATGTTGTTTCCACATTCACATAGATTTTCCATTTAATTTTCGTTACCGCCAATTTACCATTCATGAATTTTATACTAATTTTTAACCTAATTTGAATTTAAACAGAATAACTCACTTTATTTTATACACATTCGTTTTTAACCTAATTTGTATTTACAAAAATTTGCAGGAATATTGAGTTCAATCACTATAAAGATGTGGAGAATTCTATTCATTATGGTCCTTGTTTTCTGCTCGCTTGCGAGTCTAATCACGTCATCTAATGGTAGTGGTGCGAAACAGTTAGGGTTTAATCCAAAAAATGGCCAGTTAAAGATTATGCAAGTGGCTGATATGCATTATGCTGATGGCAGGAACACTCCTTGCAAGGATGTATTACCAAATCCGTTTGCACATTGTACAGATCTCAATACAACCGATTTCTTATACCGTTTGATTGAAGCTGAGAAACCTGACCTAATTGTATTCACTGGAGATAATATCTACGGACCTGATGCCACAGATGCAGTTAAGTCTTTGAATGCAGCATTTGCCCCTGCTATAAAATTGAAAATCCCCTGGGTTGCAGTTTTAGGGAATCATGACCAAGAATCGACGTTGTCACGAGAAGATGTTATGAAGCATATAGTTGGAATGGAGAACACTTTATCCCAGTTGAATCCTAGTGGTGTTGATTTTATTGATGGATTCGGGAACTATAATCTAGAAGTTCGTGGAGTTGAAGGGTCGAGTTATGTTAACGAATCGATTTTAAACTTGTACTTTTTTGATAGTGGAGATTACTCAACAGTACCTTCGATTCCTGGGTATGGATGGATTAAACCGTCTCAACAGTATTGGTTTAAACAAATGTCTGAAAAGCTTCGAGAGAGTTCGGAAGCTTTGTATTCGGCTCCCGGACTTGCATATTTTCATATCCCATTGCCCGAGTATGAAAGAATCAATTGGTCAGATGTGACAGGTGTAAGACAAGAAGGGATTAGCTCTGCTTCGGTGCATTCGGGTTTTTATACAATGTTAGCTTATAGAGGTGATGTAAAAGCTGTTTTCACGGGTCATGATCATATTAACGATTTATGTGGGAAGTTAGATGGGATTCAACTTTGTTATGGTGGTGGATTCGGTTATCATGGTTATGGGAAGGCTGGATGGTCAAGAAGGGCTAGGATTGTTTTGGTTTCTTTATTTGATGAATTAAATGGTACATGGGGTCCAGTCAAGTCCATCAAAACATGGAAGCGGCTCGATGATGACAACTTAACCGCTATCGATGCTCAGGTTCTTTGGAGGTATTCGCACCCTAAACATAGAAAGAAGCCCGACTATTATTATTTATATTATTGATATTGATTGATCTATATGGTTCAAGCTGTTTCTCTTTATGAGCATTCCACAATTGCAGAGATAAGTAATCAGTTTGTGATAGTCTTGTATTTAACAGAGTCTTGTATTTAACAGTGCTATTAGTTAAATAAATAGATGCTAAAAGTTTCCTTCTGATTTTGAGTTACTAAATAAGTATATAGCAAGTGTTAATGTTCCTTCTGATTACGGTTCCTCCACAGCCACACGTCCACACAATGTGCGATTGGGTTTGCACCCAACACCTATAAGACTATATAACTGATTATTTTTAAGTTGTTGTTCTGTTAAATTCCTTATCAGTACTGGACAGATTCAGTGAATATAGTTTCATCGCCAGCTTAAGGAATGCAAACTAGGTAAATAAATATGGAGTAGTTTATAAGTATATATGTATGTATAGCTGCAAATGGGTACAAACCTCAGTGCAGCAATGTTAATTTGGAAATGGGATAAATTGGCCCTTCTAACTGACAATATCAGTTATTGTATAGTTAGCTAAGAATTACAGTAGTAAATTTGTGAATGCCCAACTGCAGTTTACTACGATTTAGTTACATTCAATGCTTTTCTGTTAACAATTGATAACAAGGAACGGCTCGTCTCGACTAGTTGGTTTAGTGACTAGCCCCTCCTGTTTCGCCCAAAAACATTGAATAAGTCGGTCAAAGTTAAAAGGTCGGCTCAAAGTCAGTCAAAGGCTTAAACTGTACTAATGGTTATTAAAAATAATGAACCAACCAATTAGTCATCACCTCTTCTGGATGAATTGGGGGTGGGTTCGTGGACGAATTAATCAATTTAGACAATAAGAAGGCGATTTGTTTCATGAATCTAATTCGCCTCTCGGTGGAGAACATGAGGCACTTACCGGCGAACCCGTTCGTAACACCATTTTCTCTCTCCTTTTCAGGATATGCCGCAACGAGTATAATATTACTAATATTATTGAGGCTATCCGACCTTTACTCCGTATCTTGCATGGTGAATTATTTACTGTCATGAAAAGCAAAACTTCATTAGCAAGTGCATCCTACATCATTTCATTCCCTTTATAAAGCTCTTGACCTCTCTTTTTATTCAAGAAACTTTAAACATCTTCTTTCACAATACAAAACAAAATAAATTCTCATCATCTATACTCACATCAAACCACTACCACCACCAGCACCAGCAGTACCAACAACATCATAAGCCGCATTACGAGCATCAACATCATATTCACCGCAGGCACTGAGGGATACCAACAATAATGAGTGATGAAGTATTAATTCATTATTTCATTTACGTTGAAGAAATATTCCGCGGCGATTATGTAATCTCTAAAGTTTTAGGGATTATTCATTTCTAGTTCCAACCGTAAACCAAATGAGATTAATATAATATTAACTCATTAAATTCATATTACATCTGAAGAAAATATACATACATATATTTTCATAAAGACTGTAATAAAAATTCTTTTGTACAAAATTTTACTTGTGAAATTTTATTTTAACGGGTAGGTAATACCCGAGAAATACTTAAGTTCACATTAATATGTTACACTATACATTTTCAATGATGTTTCGACAATCGTTAATTATACTCTCTCCTTTCATAGCAATATACATCATTTCACAAAATTCAAGACAACCATTTTCCATACCAATTCAATTACATATTCTGATTTTGACAGATCAAAATCCAAGTCAAGATTTAAGAAGTGCCATCAATCTTAAATTCATACATCCTTCAAAATCATACTTTAAATTCAAACTATACTAGAACATCACTTTCATTCACAGAACTCATAAAGATATTCGTATCATTCAAGATTCACGACGAATTCATTATACGGATATTGACGATGACAACCTGCGTCCAAACCCTTCAAAATTCTTGAAAACACCTCAACTAAGGAACAATCGAACCAATCACACGATACATACGAAGAATATATGCATATAGATATGCATTCGGAGGACACTTGAACCTAAGTAAAGGTTCAACACGTATCCGTGTCAGATCCTTTAGCATTATTATTACCCAAAATAACTTTACAATCCCTTTTCAAAATAGCGAATTTTATCACAGCTCCAAAAAGACAACTTCGACTTTTCATCCGGAGTAGCCTTATTATAACCTTGATAAATACGTTGTCTTTTCGCCATCGTTACTGGGGAACCTTTTATATTCCACCACATTAGTAGTAAGCTTACCAGCAACTTTATTGCTCTTTGACTTAAATCTCTCTGAAAGATCACTATAAAACCTTGTCATGTACCCATCTACATCTTGTAACAATAATTCTCATACCAAACCCCAGGAAGCACCAATAATTATTCTTGAATCTCACATCATTTCTGCATAACGTTATTTCCTGGAATTATAATTCTGAAATCCGGAATAGCACTTCAGCCTACGAATCAGTACTATGAAGTTTTGAAAAAGCTGAATGAAGCAGCAGAAACTGTAGACAACCGTAACAGTCAAAAGTTGATGATAAAGAATATTGTGTTAGCAAAGAACAGAAAAAGAGAAGGTTTGGAACTGAAAAACGGATTGAGCAAACCCTGAAGGAGGCTGTGGACAAATCATAAGGACGAAATCTACCTTCAACGAATTCAAATGATTCGGTGTCTGCTAAAATCCTTAGCAAATACCTTGCTCCTTACTCTAAAACCCTTGCGGACAATATTCTTCATCATCCTCTTATCTTAAATATTCTAAGATATTATCGTATCTTCCATTATAAATATCCTTCATATTTCTGAAGATATTTTCATAACCATTCTTATATGAAATCATTTATTCCTTCGCGTTATCTGTATCACATCATAAAGAAAACCGTTTTAGTTTCTAAATATCTGAAACCTCTGAGTGTAAAGTATGAATGTTTTTGAAGTAATGTTGGGAACTGAAGCATGCGTCAGTATAATATAATGACACTTGATCAACGTGATTATATTACAGTAAGTCATGATGAGTTTCTAAATGGAACGTAATGATTCACAGACCATAACGTCATCATGTGCCATGTTACATGACTCTTACATTCAATCTAATCTCTAAACATATCAAGAACATATTCTATTGATAGTTCTATATTTTCCTTTGGATTCTGGTATTTTCACAAGCCAAATTGTGCTATTACAATTTCTCTCTTAGAGCATTAGCTATGTTCATTCCGAATTGCATATCTATGAATTCTAGACCATTATTCGCTTGACTTGAAGTCGGGAAAAGAAGACGGAAGCATGAAACTCCAAAATATAAGGAAAAATATAAGCACGAAGACAACGCAGAAATTACAAACCGTGTATATCGATGCGTATAGCAATATAAAGACACGGGAAAACTAAGAACACTATAAACCCAAGAGCATAGTAGAAATTAACGGATTCCTCCGGTGGAAGATGAAAAAGAAGAATGACAGATGTGATAGTCAAGAATATATCAAGAATTAAAATTGGATGGAGTATATTGACGAATGTTTTGGAAGTACGAAGAAAGGAAAAAAGTATAAAAGATGGGAGATGTGGAAATAAGGAAACGTAGGAGGTTGATTTATAGTAAAATATCCGACAGAGAAATCGAGACAGATTATTGCATTAAATCGAAGAGGATCATAATTTCCTTAATTACCGAAGAATCAAATCTTATATAGATTACAAAGATTTTCTTTAATTTGGAGATCAACCGTGATGACCTCAAAAGATAAGACGAATCCATATTTTCTCATTTCACTCTTTTACGATAGCTTCACTCATACATTTCGAGTAATCGAATTATTTTATCCATATTTCTCAATCATGATAAAAACCTATGAATCAACTTATATTCGTCATAATAACATTCTTATTGTTAGCCATGACGACCTCGATCAAATTTTGGGACGAAATTTCTTTAACGGGTAGGTACTGTGACGACCCGGAAATTTCCGACCAAATTTAAACTTAATCTTTATATAATTCCGACTTGATAAGCAATGAATAACGTACCACGTTTATAGTAATATGGACGGGTCATTTCAATTTCACTAGAAAGCTTTTACCAAATATGATAAGAAGCATATTAGTGTCTACTTGATTTTCACCGAAGACCTCTAGAAGAACAGAAGATGGTTTAATTTTTCATTTTTTGATTCGGTATTTATTATTGAGGATTGGTGGGTAACTGGCAGGTGAGGCTGTGACTAAAGGAGAGCCATCTTAAATACGCTTTGGTTTCTTGTAAGAGCTACCATTCCTTTATGGTACGTCCTTGTTACTTAGACTTCTTGTTTGTACATCATTTGTTGTTTTGTTCACCTTCACATTTTGGAAGGTTTATGTAGTTTGAATTTTATTCTCCTCATTTTATGTAGTATAAATCCCAATTATTCAACGCGTTAGTCTATATTTGTATCGAGTAATGATTCATACTTTATGCTAGTTGATGAATGTATGAAGATATAAATGTTTTGTTTAACAGAAGGACTAATGAAATTAAAATTTACAAATATGAGGGACTAAAGATGTAAATATTTAGAAGGTGACCTAGAAGGTAACCTGTTATAACAGGTTGAATGCATACAATAAGAGAAAATATAAAATTGAATGCATACAATAGGACTTTTGAAAGTTGAATGCATACAATAGAATTTTGATGAAAGTTCAATACATTTTGGTGTCATTTTCCTATGTGTTAATCATGACATAATCGAGGTTTCACATGTACATTAGAATTTGACCTAAGAATATTGAGTGGGATAATCTCCTAATAAACATAGGGAAAACTCATAGAGTATATTTGACATAAAACAAACCCATCATATACAACAAATCCAAAAACATACAATAATTAGATGAATACCGTGTACAAATTCTTTTTATTTCTATTTTTTATAGCTATGCATAATTTGGAATATGCCTATACAAGGATAATAACAAACAAATTAATCTATTGTAAATAGGGATCGGCCTTTTGACTGTTTGCAACCCTGAAACCTTGTTGTATCTTAACTGAGGAAGAATAATACAATAAATATCAGAGGAAGGATAATGTAATAAATATCAAAGTAGGTTTACACACAATCCGAATAATAATTTTATTATTTTTATACAAGTTTTGCAACTGTAATTTGATGCAATCTTGCCTAACTTTCTCCATAGGTTCAGGTCAAATCCACAAATCCCCTGGCAAAAAGTTGAAAGTGTTTTAATAAAACAACGCACGTAGGAAAGTGAACTTACCCAATATACTAAACTATCATTCATACAAGTCTGAACTGAATCAACGGGTCTTCGTCCGGTGATTAATTCCAAAAGCATGACCCCGAAGGAGAAAACATTAGATCCATCCGTAAGTTTTTCTGAAGCAGCATACTTTGGAGCTAGGTGCCTATACACGTCAAATTCAAGTCAAGAACGTTATCAAACAATGACTTATTTGAAAGTTGTTTGGAACGGTTTAAGTATTTAAAAGAACATTTTAGGAGATGAAACATAACCCGAAATGATCCATTCGTAAGTAAATGGGTCAAAACTGCAATATTTAACAGCAACTACAATATGAATTGTGTAAACAAATATATACCAAGCCGCTAGTTTAGGAAGTACAATGCTTTTTTTTTTTTACAATTGTAAAAACCAAGTATTACAAATATAATGGCTTTGTTGTTATAAAATACACTTAAGTGGTATCTATTTTATTGAAAGAGACAATAATAATTCATCAATTTTAGTAAAACCTTGTAGTCAATCGATTCAAATATACGCATACAAGATGCAATGAAAGTACCTGCTTTGCTCGCTTTCCGAAAACGAACAACATAGTATCAATCACATTGCTCTTTCCACTGCCATTAGGACTAACAACAGCTGATAAACTTTGTTCAATAGTATCATATTCACATTAATTCATCAACTATCAAAATAAAACCCAAAAGGTCACACAAAAGTGATTTATGGTAATGTATAAGACCTCCTAAAACCGTTTATTACTGAGTTTTTAATCATGTTTGATGCATTGAAAAGTTCATAAGAAAGGATAAATATTTGGACCAGAAGTCTTTCAGGTCAAAACACAAGCTTCGGTTCGTCCTAATACAACCCATTCAAAACCATCACCAACCTTCCCTACCCATATATACATCTAGTGTAAAAAAAGAGGTGGTGTTCGTTGATCTTGGATATACAGAGAGAAGCAACATGAGGAAAGATACCCAACCCAACCCAATTCTGATGATGAATCTTCTAATTAGCATCCCTGCCAAATTATTGGTTGTTGCATTGATAAAAGTATGTATAACTCATCTATAAAATCAGTTTGATAACGTTTTTCATCATCATTATCATTATAAACGTATTAACTAAGAAATACCCATATAACATTTCTAAGTATATAAAAGAAAAGACAATTACCTGTTATCACCCCTTATCCAACTTCCCATATTGACACCCATAAGAGAATACATTGAAGTCACCAATTTAGATTGAAGAAACCAATAGCTTCTATTGTACTACGCTCTTGAACCTGTAAGATGATTACACAACACGTGATCCAAACAAGAACAGTTTTCCTTAATCATCTTTATTTGTTACATATCATGTGAATCTCAATGACATAGTTACATATCATGTGACCCCTTAAATCTTTTTATTTTGAAATAAGATTTTTATCGCACTGACATAGTTTCTATAATCAAATATAACGCGTTAACTTATGAACTTTTATATAAATTAACATCTATCCGGTCAATTAATCTCGGAACCTTTTTGACCTGCACTAAAAAGCCCATCCTTTTCAACCAAACCCTCATTTGGTGGATTCGTTACCAACCATCCAGACAGACCTGAGCATTGTACCACCTTTGTGGTAGTGTTGTTGTGTGACAAACACACTAAGATGTCAAAAGTTGATATCTACTAAACAGATAAGTATGAAAATTCATATAAGGTTTGTTGTTAACCTTCTGCGGAAGTAGCTTTAGATGATTCACCACTTCCATTTAATGTCCCTGCAAGAACAGAAAGAAAATAACAGTATTTTCTAAGCAAATCTACCAACTGTGAATTTTCAACACAATTATGACATCAAATAACAAAATCAAACATCAAAATTGATACTCCGTAATTGCAAACAAGAATTGTTGAATTATAACAAACAATCGTACCTAAAAGTACATACGAACGTTTAGAATCACAAAGTTGAAATCAATACCATAATTTATGAAATCAAAAAATTAGAAGTTCATAACTTTTAAATAACGAAACCCAACATAGCATCAATCATATTCACATTAATTCATCAACTATCAAAATAAAACCCAAAAAACATGTTACACCACTAACCCATTGTTCACCGGCATAAGAGTTAAAATTCATCATCACCATCTCTTTGATGAACAATCTAGGAGTTGATGCAGGCTTCTTTGCCGGAGTCTCGGCGGTGGTTTGCCCTGAATTTACGATATTTACGATGATGTTACGATTGATATTGATATTGATATTTTTCTAATTAGAAATTGAAACCTTAATTTAGACCGTGTGTTTTAATTTGCTAAAAGGGTTTAGGGTATATAATCTGAAATCGTTTGAATTCAGCTGATTCTGTGGATTGTGGAATGATGAGATGGTAGTGGAATGAAAGGGATTAGGTTATCCCGAACGTGAGAGAATACGATTAGGTTATCCGTGTGTTTTTTTTTTTTTTTTTTTTTTTTTTTTTTTTTTTTTTCATAAGGGTATTTTAGGGATGGATTAGATGTAAAATTGATTTATTAGTTAATTTTTCAGTGAATGATTAAGGACTGTTGAATCAAGGGGTATTGTAACGTAATTTTCTAATCTAATGGTAATAAAGAGAGTTTTGAAAACATTTATTAACTAATCGAGATTTTCTTTTAATGTATATAGTGATAGTGATAGTGATATAGTAATGATTATGAATGAATTATGATTGTCTGTTAATTAATAATTTTACGATTTGGCGATAGGATTAATCTAACACACCGTCTTTCTGTATGCATAATATAAAAATCAACACGCCAGTTGCCCCTACCTGTAGGCCATCGTCTTGCTCTCGGCTCCGACCCCATCGTCACCACAGGTACGCTTCTTTCTTTTATATTACCTTTTACTGTATTATTAAATTATATTATTAATATTAATTTAAATACGTAAATAAAACCTAATTATATTGCTGTTGGTTAGCTTGTTAACATATTCCCTATACTTATAGTCTT
This sequence comes from Rutidosis leptorrhynchoides, assembly GCF_046630445.1. Classification (NCBI taxonomy): domain Eukaryota; kingdom Viridiplantae; phylum Streptophyta; class Magnoliopsida; order Asterales; family Asteraceae; genus Rutidosis; species Rutidosis leptorrhynchoides. Next base: position 101,273,414 of record NC_092335.1, read on the forward strand.
ATATAAATGATCAGTATTTTACACTTTATTTGCTTTAGCTTTAGTTTTCAGTGTTCGTAATTTTTACCGCAAATACGTTTGTTCGACCTTACGAATCGACTTTGATTTCGCCTTATTATCCCTTATCTGATCTGATCATTATCTGATTGATTCTATTTTTACTTAACAAAATGTTGTTTCCACATTCACATAGATTTTCCATTTAATTTTCGTTACCGCCAATTTACCATTCATGAATTTTATACTAATTTTTAACCTAATTTGAATTTAAACAGAATAACTCACTTTATTTTATACACATTCGTTTTTAACCTAATTTGTATTTACAACAATTTGCAGGAATATTGAGTTCAATCACTATAAAGATGTGGAGAATTCTATTCATTATGGTCCTTGTTTTCTGCTCGCTTGCGAGTCTAATCACGTCATCTAATGGTAGTGGTGCGAAACAGTTAGGGTTTAATCCAAAAAATGGCCAGTTAAAGATTATGCAAGTGGCTGATATGCATTATGCTGATGGCAGGAACACTCCTTGCAAGGATGTATTACCAAATCCGTTTGCACATTGTACAGATCTCAATACAACCGATTTCTTATACCGTTTGATTGAAGCTGAGAAACCTGACCTAATTGTATTCACTGGAGATAATATCTACGGACCTGATGCCACAGATGCAGTTAAGTCTTTGAATGCAGCATTTGCCCCTGCTATAAAATCGAAAATCCCCTGGGTTGCAGTTTTAGGGAATCATGACCAAGAATCGACGTTGTCACGAGAAGATGTTATGAAGCATATAGTTGGAATGGAGAACACTTTATCCCAGTTGAATCCTAGCGGTGTTGATTTTATTGATGGATTCGGGAACTATAATCTAGAAGTTCGTGGAGTTGAAGGGTCGAGTTATGTTAACGAATCGATTTTAAACTTGTACTTTTTTGATAGTGGAGATTACTCAACAGTTTCTTCGATTCCTGGGTATGGATGGATTAAACCGTCTCAACAGTATTGGTTTAAACAAATGTCTGAAAAGCTTCGAGAGAGTTCGGAAGCTTTGTATTCGGCTCCCGGACTTGCATATTTTCATATCCCATTGCCCGAGTATGAAAGAATCAATTGGTCAGATGTGACAGGTGTAAGACAAGAAGGGATTAGCTCTGCTTCGGTGCATTCGGGTTTTTATACAATGTTAGCTTATAGAGGTGATGTAAAAGCTGTTTTCACGGGTCATGATCATATTAACGATTTCTGTGGGAAGTTAGATGGGATTCAACTTTGTTATGGTGGTGGATTCGGTTATCATGGTTATGGGAAGGCTGGATGGTCAAGAAGGGCTAGGATTGTTTTGGTTTCTTTATTTGATGAATTAAATGGTACATGGGGTCCAGTCAAGTCCATCAAAACATGGAAGCGGCTCGATGATGACAACTTAACCGCTATCGATGCTCAGGTTCTTTGGAGGTATTCGCACCCTAAACATAGAAAGAAGCCCGACTATTATTATTTATATTATTGATATTGATTGATCTATATGGTTCAAGCTGTTTCTCTTTATGAGCATTCCACAATTGCAGAGATAAGTAATCAGTTTGTGATAGTCTTGTATTTAACAGTCTTGTATTTAACAGTGCTATTAGTTAAATAAATAGATGCTAAAAGTTTCCTTCTGATTTTGAGTTACTAAATAAGTATATAGCAAGTGTTAATGTTCCTTCTGATTACGGTTCTTCCACAGCCACACGTCCACACAATGTGCGATTGGGTTTGCACCCAACACCTATAAGACTATATAACTGATTATTTTTAAGTTGTTCTGTTAAATTCCTTATCAGTACTGGACAGATTCAGTGAATATAGTTTCATCGCCAGCTTAAGGAATGCAAACTAGGTAAATAAATATGGAGTAGTTTATAAGTATATATGTATGTAGCTGCAAATGGGTACAAACCTCAGTGTAGCAATGTTAATTTGGAAATGGGATAAATTGGCCCTTCTAACTGACAATATCAGTTATTGTATAGTTAGCTAAGAATTACAGTAGTAAATTTGTAAATGCCCAACTGCAGTTTACTACGATTTAGTTACATTCAATGCTTTTCTGTTAACAATTGATAACAAGGAACGGCTCGTCTCGGCCGACTAGCTGGTTTAGTGACTAGCCCCTCCTGTTTCGCCCAAAAACATTGAATAAGTCGGTCAAAGTTAAAAGGTCGGCTCAAAGTCAGTCAAAGGCTTAAACTGTACTAATGGTTATTAAAAACAATTAAGTATAAGTTTTCTGTAAATAAGCCAAGTTTTTCAGTAAAAAACAGGTAGGTGGTTATTGTTATCTGGAAGATGTGTCTTTGCACCTAATGTGTGTATCAAACTTTCAACACCGATGCCTTATATGAATCGATGACTTATTCAACCAAAAATGTGTGCCGAATGTGCAAGTTGTCATGTACGATAGCCGTTACAAGCTATAACTACTAAATACACATAGTAGAATAAAACTGAAAGTTTGATACACAAAATGTATAGAACAAAATGGAGTATACAGTATAACATTGAATTAGAAAATTGCATTAGCATATAGTGCTGCTTCTTTAAACAATTGAACACCTGCTAATGTGTAGACCAATTGAGACCACCAATGTCATATCCTCCAAATATGGTACATCTCTAATTTTATTGGTCATTATATTATATGTGTGTGTGCCCTCTCTCTCTCTCTCTCTCTCTCTCTCTCTCTCTCTCTCTCTCTCTCTCTCTCTCTCTCTCTTGTAAGCTCTCTGTTTTTGCCTTTATGCCATTCAGATATTCATAAAGTGATTCTAATGTTGAATGTGAATAGATCCCTGCAGACTTCATATGATCACTTTGAAACGTCTTATTTTGAATTAAAAACTGTTGATTCGCTTACATTGAGTATATTAAATAATTATTACCACATTAACTATTAGACCCAAAAAAGTGAACAGTACCAGGGGCAGTTTCGTCTTCTTACCCTTTTTTTACTGTAGCAACGGCATCGATGTAGCCCGTTCACACTGTAGCAACGGATTACTGTAGCAACGGGATCACTGTAGCAATTTTTTTTTTTGGTTACTGTTTTTTTTTTTTTTTTTTATATTTTTCTCTACCCGTTATAACAATTTTTTTTTTCTTTTTTGGTTTCCTTTATATTTTTCTCCACAAAATAACGACTTAATTGCGTTAAATTTTTAAAAGTCAACCATGCCGTAGCGAAATGCGGAGATACACGTATATTGTTAATTTAAAATAACATTTAAATCTTTGATGTATTATAGCTTTTAGTTCGACTCGAGGTTTGCTTCAACGACAACATCGTTAGCCACGAAATAATTTTACAAAATAAACGCAATAAAATACATTGAAAACGAACCCCCGGCGCGAAGCGAGGGTTCCACAACTAGTTACTATCATTAGTTTATTGACTTGTTAAGTTTTGTTGTTTTAACACGCAAAATATGAAGACATTTGAAAACATAGCGATTTCATTCAAAATTAATAATCTAATACATGGAAAGTACAACAACAACAATACACAATTTCACAAATGTGAGGCCTCTACCCTAAAGTAAACTATTACAAATACATAATTATCGAGATTCGAGATCAAACTTACAACAATTGCTCGAAACAAAATAGTTAGTGTAGGGGATTTCTGTAGTAAAGAACCTGTTTTTGGGGCTTGAAAAGGTACCTAGAACCATATGTGGATCGAAATACATCAAGTAAAAGAGGAAATTGCAAGAAAGCATACAAGATAACCGGGAAGCCGGCAAGCACCGTAATAGTAATTGGCATCCATTTCAAATTATTATGGTATAATATGAAGAAACTGACACTAAAAGCGATCATCATCGTTACGATGGAGATGAAAAGACTTAGTAGACCTAACATCAACTTTCGGGGTAGTGATTCCTCAAAATCCCGTTCTGCGTAACGAGATGTGAGGATGGCTAAAAACATTAGTATGGAAGCTGATGACGCGAACAAAGAAATGGCGTCTGCCACTACAAAGACCATAAAGGTTACTTTTTGATAAAACATAGGGATACCATCGTTCTGATTGTATCCGCCCGGAACGGTAAAAGCTGCAGCGAATACTATTGTGGCAATAAGGGCCGCAACAACCATACATTGGCTAGCTGTATCTTTCATCCATTTCTCACCTTCTGTAACTAGATCTTTGTGATCTTTGGTGAATAACTCATGTGGTGTTTGTTTATTTTTGTTTTTCCTTTCTCGATAAGAAGGAGGCATTATGGACTTTACTTCCTACAATGTGTTGAAACAAACTTGAATAGTTATGAATTGCGCACTTACTCGTGATACAATACAAAATAAAGATTTGAGAAGAAGGTGTGTGTGTGTGTGTATTTTTATAGATATATATGTACCTGGAACCATAAGAGTTCTCGTTGCATCTGTAAAGCAACTCCAGACACATCTTGAAGGCGCTTGCTCTTAGCAATCTTCCCAGCTAAATGCAACATATTGTTATCATTTTTCTTAGCTTTAAGAGGAGTTATCAGATCTTTCATTGCGCCTATCTCGTACAATAGGTTGTAGATACCCTGATGGCGATGCTTGACAGCAATGTGAAAGATAGTTTGATTGTTGTCATTTACCTTCCAGATCAGATCAGGATACAGACGAATGAGCTCAACTATAAACTCCGTGTTTCCAAGTTCTGCGGCAACAAATAGTATCCGGGAAGAGTATTTTGTTGGAGCTCTCACAGGTTGTGTCTTGTTGTCATGCTTAACCATTTCCGGTGGATTTGGAGGCCCTCTGAGTATATCATCAATTTCTTTTTTAGGTTTTTTCGCAATAGCTCCCCAAATCATTTTTAGTAATTTCAAAGCCTGATCAGTTTCCTTCTCAGGAGCTCCTACTTTATAATAAAAGCGTTTGAAAACTGAAAGCAACCACCAAGAAATAATATAAGTTTAATTAAATTGATGATTCCAAATATATCTATGCAAAAATATCCATCTTATCTTATATGGGTATCCATGTTAAAATTTATAACCATAATATTGAATCAAAAGATCGAGTACTAGGTACGGATATGATCAATAATCTAGAGCTAATAGAGATGTTTACCTGAATGGATGGTCCGTGAGATACCAGACTTCGGTTCAGAAAAAGCCTCAGGCTTACGCGCTAAGGCTCGAAGTGCGCTCCCACTAGCAGCAAGTTCCGGGCGGTCAGTCAGTATCTGTATTGCGATATCTAGAAAAGACATGATAATCTCTTTGTGAGGGAAAATGTCACGAAAAAGCAACATAAATCAACAATGAAAACAAAACTGAGCCTCAAAGGATTTATACATTGATATATATCATGGAGAGGGTAAATATTACTGTATTATATATGATTCAAAACAAGAAGGTGAACTGATTGTAGTTCCCTCATGTTTGCAAACGGCGGTTGCGGCAGTTTGGTGAGTAGCCCGTCCCGTTAATTAGTCGGTCAACGCTAAAAGGTCAGGGTCAAAGTCGGTCAACGTCGGTCAGAGGTCGACTTATTGGGTGAATTTGTTCTAGTGTAAACGAAAATCCTAAGCCCATTTATTAATTAGCTGGAAAAAACACCGACTTACATACTAACCCTTCGATCGGGTTTGCGTTTCCGCCCGAACGTGTGTGTTACGTGCAAATGATGAGGGTCTTTGAAATAAATGATCTACTGATGCCAAAAAAATCGCCGTAAAAAAAAAAAACCCCTTCAATAAATAAATATAGATACACTATTTTATAGAAAGCATTATAAAAACCTTAAATATTATTAAAGCTAACACCGCATCATCTTATTTGTAACTCATATATTTTTAAAATATGTTTGAAATATTTGTATTTAATGCATTTAATTTAAAAGTCAATGTTGGTCAACGTCGGTTTCGATGCCGTCTCTACCAACTCGACCTTTCAAGGTCCTGACCGACTCGTCTTTGTCCCGCGTCTTTTTCGGCCTTGAGTTCACTTAGAAAAACCTAGGGTTGTTAACGAGTTAGCATTTAATTAGCTACTCAAGCTCGTTTAGCTCAAGTTCAAGGCTAATAATATTCTTGAACGAGTCGAGCGTAAATAAAAGTTAACATATTCCCCAACGATTAGTTTCATGAGCTGAACTGAATTACGAATGCTCGACTCGGCTCATTCAAATGCTCGGTTAATCATTTCATTTATTTGACCAAACAAACCAGGGAGAACATTAAAAAAAATGGAATTGTTTTCTAAAAATAAGGCTAGTTTGAGAAAAATATAGTAATCAGCTAGAGTTTGATTTAAATACAGGATGTTAATAACCGCAATTGAAATTCACCTCCATTAGTTTATCTCCCGATTCATTTTGTTTCATACAGCAACTATCAAATTAACACTCCATATGAAATAAGTCAATAACTAGGTACTAAAATGCTTACCGAACATATTATTCTCGACGCATTTCTCAAGAAGCCAACCACGATTCTGAGGCGTCCAACCATCATCCCGCAACTTATGTGAATTTTCATAAAGATACACAACTACTTCATGATTTCCAAACAAGGCAGCCGTATACAGCGGCATCATTTGTCCACCAGCACCCGCTTGTGTCAACATGGCCTTATTTTTGTCCACCATTATCTTAACCGCTTCCAAGTTTCCGGCTGCGGATGCTAAATAAAGAGCCGTGTTGTGATTTTGATTTTCAAGTAATAAGTCGGCCTTGTCCATCAGAACCACTAGATTTTTCACGAACTGGTCAGTATGTTTGGATTTTTTTGCTGATACCGCAACATGTAGTGCCGTTTCACCATTTTCTGTGACACTACATCTTACTAACTGCGGGTTTTTTGTAAGTACGGCTTCAGCTGCTTTCCAATCACCTTTAATGGCTGCTTCATATAAAGGGACTCCGTTTTCAAGGTAATATTCTCTAGTTCCTGTAGAGTAATTTCAATGCAAAATTTGTAAACCAAACCTACAATGTTGCTCACATATTATATATACAGTCACAAACTCACAATTCATTTCATTCACCTAAATACATATTGACTCGTTGAGACTAGCTTCAAGTCAATAGATCCTTTTGGTGGGGATAACTGCAAAAGTTTATGGGTGAGTTTATTTGAGGGTTTGTGGTCCTTATATCCTTACAAGAGGTCTTAGAGGTGATTCTATACTTTAAGGGACGAGGTCCCATGACACCACTAGTTTAAAGGTTTTTTTTTTTTTTAACAAAGTATGCCTCAAATTGTAAAGGACACCACTAAATTCAACTATAGGACCCTATATAATTTTAGGATTTATAATTTTTTTAAGGTAAACATCCATTAAAATACCATTCAAATATAATTAATTTTGAAAAAAAATTCAGGACCCCATTGAATTTTGATCTTGGATTCACTACTCTCATGTTCAAATCTCAGTAGTAGTAATCTTAGGGTGGCCAGTGAAATGGTCGAAAACATACATGGAATAATCATGTTGGTTACGTATATATTAGTAAAATTAATCGCCCTCTTCGTGTAGCGTGAACATGGAAAACCTTATCCGTTTACCAATTTAAAAAAGAATAAAAAAATCCCAAAATAGCCTAGTGGTTGGTGTTAGACGTTAATAAAGCCCGAGTCTATATGTGGGCTTAGGGTCCATTATAGTAATTAGGGTTTTGGGATATCAATTGTATTCTATAAATACCTTATGAATAAAGCATATAGACTCGGGCTTTATTAACGTCTAACATTTGGGATCTTGATATCTACGCAAGTGATCTTAGGTTCAAATCTCACTAACATAGTATCTTGGGATCTCAAGATCAAAGCGCATACATTTGAGTATTTTTACTCCCCTTCCCTACACAGCTTGAAAAAAAAAAAAAAAAAAAAAAAAAACAACAACCTTATTCGTTCATCCGTCTAACCTTCATTTTGAGGATTTGGGAGGTGGGAATGAGAATGAATTGGTACCTATTGTTTTGTTTGGTTACTTGTTTGGGATTCAAATATCGGGAATCAAGTTCATAGAATCCATACATATCATGAGAGGTGAGGGCTATATAATTCATTTTCATTCTCATACCAGTCTTTTAGCAATCAGATACTCATAACAATTCCTACTTTCAAACCAAACCCACATTTACATTGTTCCTTTTAAGATAAAGTCAACTTCAATTCTAGCAAACATTCAAATTCAAAGTAAAAACAAGAACTGAAATAGATAAATAGAACAATCTGAATGTGGGGCAGATTAAAAGCAGTAAACTAAAGTGGATAGGAGTAATTAATTAACTAAAGTGGATAGGAGTAATTAATTACCGGTGGTAAATAGTTCTTGACTAGGTAGATCCGGTGGTGGTTGTTTTGAGTGTGGGTTAGATGTTGAAGGAACTGTATTGACTTTTTGCTGCTGCTGCCCAATAACCAGGGGTGTTTGGTTCATCATCTGCAAATTTGATATAACTTATAGTTATTAAAACCAAATTGCGCACCATGAGTACAGGGTAAATTGATTGTACTTACCTTTGTTTCGGTGAGCGATCGATCGATCGTAAATGTTCTTATGTTTGAATGAATGAGAATCTATACAAAGTTTCGAGATGTAATTATTAATTTGAACATATATGCAGTCTCAGTACTATAAAGTCAACTTCTTCTGGTCTTTGAAGTTTGAGAAAATTGAATAAATGGTCCCTGTAGTTTACATGAAATGGGTTAAATGGTTCCTGATGTTCATTTTCGAGGTTCGTGGTCCCTGTGGTTTATAAAATGAGGACGAGTGGTTCCTGTTAGTAACAGTCGTTAAAAAATCCGTTAAGTCATGTCATGTGCAACACATGTGAGAGGTATTTATGTCCTTTTGTCTATTTTTTGTACCAGTTCATATATTTTAATCACTCAAATATTTTCTCCCATTAAAAACACTAATTAAACGCAGGCAACTATTTTTTTTTTTGGAACTCTTCGATCTATGGGTTTTATCATCAACAAACCTTAGAAATTTCTTTTTTTTGAAAGACATTATTCATTAACCAGAAAAGAACGCAACTGAACATGAATTAATTATCGAGGTAGATCTGGTATTTCAAACTTACCATTTTTCACTTTTGGATATGATACTTCAAGCTTATACCTTTGTTAGCCGTTGTACAGGTATAAGTATCTACAACCGCCACCACACAAACCTTTGATTTAGCACTTTAACATCGAAAAACAAGAACGTTTGTGAACTCATTGGAAAACAGGAAGGATTCTCTCATCAGAACTAAACCCACCAGGTCGGTGTTTTTACCTTATGCCGGAGTATATCGGAAGCATTAATTGACGTCGGAGAAGTGGTGACGTTGGAAGGTGCTGCTGCTTCAGTTCTTTTGGTGTACATCGGTGTGTTTAAGATCGAATCAAGCATAGCTTATGCATCATCTTCAATCACTTAAGCTTCGTGATTTATCAATTGAGCAGAAACTTCTTCTCCGAATTCGAAATCTGTAAGTCAACGTTTATGAACATTCGGTCAACATTTTAATTCGAAGTTTATATTGTGTTTCTGGTTAATATGCTGATTGACGAGTGATAAGGAGGTGTTTATGAACGTTTTTCTTTCAGCATTCGGAGTGTGAAACTGTACGAAAATTCGAATATTAGTTTACAGTTCATCATCACCATCGGAAACTGTTTCGTCATCAGATTGATGGATTTGTTAATGTTTTGGTAGTGAATTCTTCATAACAACTTTCAATCGCTGGTTATGAAACATCAAGCATCGATTTTGATGAAGTTCATACGATGGAGATGGCTATTTGAATGAAAGTCGCACACCTTGCAAAAAATCAACGAATTTGTTGGGTTTGGATTTGATAATAATAATTGAGTATTTGAGTTTAACTGATTTATAGATGTTAATAATTGTGTTTAACTGAATTTGTTAGGTTTGGATTTGATTTAGATTTATATTTGTTAATAATTGGGTTTGATTTTAAAAGATTTACTATGGAAGGTGTTCTTTACTATGGTAGGTGTTTCTGTTGAGTTTACTATGGTGGTTGATTAAATGGAAAAAGAAGATGAAGATGGAAGAAAAGACAGAAATACCCTCACATGCGTGGCACATGACTGAAGTTAACGGACAATTTTAACGGCTGTTACTGACAGGGACCACCCGTCCTCATTTTGTAAACCACGGGGACCACGAACCTCAAAAATGAACATCAGGGACCATTTATCCCATTTCATGTAAACTACAGAGACCATTTATCCAATTTTCTCTTGAAGTTTTAGCTTGTCCCCACACACACCAATACACACCTCTTATTTAGGTAGGATTTAGGTTTACTTGGCAAATATTGAACTTTTTGGAGAAAACTCTCAATTGAAAAAGTATAATTAGTTTTTTTTATTTTTTATTATTTTTTTTCTTTTACAAAATAACGAAAACTATTATAACATGAAGATCTTTCATCAAAAATGAAAGGACCAAACCGAGAGTACCAAGGGAAATGTCAAGCCTCGCAACAAGAAAAACCACAATACTAACAATTAAATAAAGCTATCTAGAAGCGAGCCTTGACAAAAGAATTCAAGAACACTATGACAAACATTAACGAAAGCACTAGCGACAACATTAATGACAAAACAACCAAACAAAAGTGTTGGTACGATTTTTCGTGTAGCGGCTGTAAGGTACCAGTACAAGACAATAGCTGCTTAGCGTGTGGCGTTTAATGTTGATTGATGTTTTCCCTCGAGAAATAATCTCTGCACACCCGGAACACGGATAAGAGATCCGTGGGGTGGCCTCAATCAATATGGGGATCAATATGTAATTGATCCGTCTAGCGTACTGCTGCTAAGCGGCTAATGTGCGTTTAGAGTGAGAAAGAACTTTGTGAGAGAGAAATGTACTTCTCTCTGATGATAAATGCAGTGACCCAGGGGGTCTATTTATAGGCGCAGAATGTCCAAAATTCTCGGGATACACGTGTCGATCGCTGATTAATTCTGTTATGCGAAGTATCCGGAAGGTCAGTGGCGTGTGCTGACGTGGCTGCGTGCCGTTCACGCGCTTAGTAAAAGGGCTTAGGCATAGAAGCTGCCTGCAGGGCTTACGCATGACGCTGGGCGGCCTACTAAATGCTGGACGGCAAATACTGAAAATCGCTAAATTTTGTTATCTTTTGTGCTTTTTGATCTATTTTTCTGTATAAAAATGTTGTTTTTATGCGTGTTGTAACGACCCGACTTTTTCGACTTATATTTTTGTGCTCTATACTTTCACGAATCTGCGTATATGTGCGTACTGAGCTAATATATGCTCTGAGATCTTTATTCATGATTAATTACTTTCGTTGATATCATACAACGTGTTGTTAAGTGCGTAATCACTTAACTTGATCCTCGAATGATTTTACGACCGTTAGTGTCACTTGTCGTTTTGAAAGAGCTACGTACTTTGTAAACGTTAAACTTTTGTCGTAATTGGAATATTATGACTACGTAATACTAAGTGTTATTTTCTAATGATAATTACTTGGCTTATTGGTTGCTTAATTACGCTTAGTGTTTTACTAATGCGCACTAGTTAGTCTTAATGGACTTTTTACCTTAATGGACTTAAGCTTACCCTACTCTAGCTAATGGACTTTTAAGTTAGCCCAATTTTAATGGAATTATGACCCATTAAAATGTAAGACAAAAACCTATTAAGATGAGCCAACATACTAGCATTTTTGATAACCATTACTACACATGTTGCATGAGATCCTAACAACAAGCACCACCTTTAGACTACCACCATGCAAAAAGCAAAAAGTTGTCCCCCTTGTCCCCCATGGTGATCACGGTTTTGGAGACACCAAACCACCCCTCCACCACTATAAATACAAGCTTTATTCTTTCATTTCACACTTGATCTCATTCTCATTTTACACACACTTGCTCTCTAATTTTCTTTCTAGTCTTTCTCATACTAAAATTGTAAGTTCTTAAAATTTTCTTCTTCTTCTTCTTCTTCTTCTTCTTCTTCTTCTTCTTCTTCTTCTTCTTCTTCTTCTTCTTCTTCTTCTTCTTCTTCTTCTTCTTCTTCTTCTTCTTCTTAATCACGACATCATCATCATCATAAGATCAAGCTTTTTAGCTTTTTGATCTTGTTATATCTTGTAGATTCAAATTTTGATTTGAATCCTATAAGAACATGAAAGATTCAAACTTTCTAGCTTTGGATCTTCATTACATTGTTGGATATAAGTTTTCTAGCTTATGATCTCTTTATTTTTGTTAAAAGATCAAAACTTGTGTTTATGATCTTCATGAAACTTGAAGATCTAATCTTTTGCTTTAAAGTTCTTCAAGAACATAAAAGATTCAAGCTTTCTAGCTTTGGATCTTCATTACTTTGATGGATCTAAGCTTTATAGCTTAAGATCACTTTGTTTTTGTTAAAATATCAAAACTTGTGTTTATGATCTTCATGAAACTTGAAGATCTAGCTTTTTGCTTCAAAGATCTTCAAGAACATAAAAGATTCAAGCTTTCTAGCTTTGAAATCTCATAATTATTGTTAAGGGATCCAAGCTTTCTAGATTAGGGTTTCATTACTTTGTTTGATCTAAGTTATGTGACTTAAGGTCTTGCTTGATTTGAATCAAAGTTTGTAGCTTTAATCTTGAATAGAACTTGTATTTGTGTTAAGACTAAGAACATGATGTAACCTTGGTTCATCATCCTTCTAAAACTCTTAAGTGAGTTGTATTTCTTATTAGTCTTGACATTATGTGTTGATGGTTGAAACTTAGTCGAAGTGATGCTAAAACATCAAGAGTTGCACACTTGAGGCTTATACGCATCAAGGATGAGAACCGTGATGAGCATCAAACACCAAGAAACCCACTAGAGCACTTGTTTACTCTTTTCCAGGGTCTGATCAGACTCCTGGGGCTTCTGGAAAGTTGATTTCCAGATAGTTCGGTTCGAGTAGATGACTTTTCGTTTAAGACTCTCCTAAATCCGATATACGGTTTAGGATTTATAACCTTCCAAAAATCACTACGCCTTTGTAATGACGTGCTGAAAATTCTGACCTACTCGCGCTTGAACCGTCGCCACGGTCAAACGACATCGAGTTAGGATCTGAAAATTGAACAGCGGTAAGAGTACTCACATACGGAGCCTTGGACACTAACAACGCGTCTTTTCAGTTTGTATAGAGTTCGCAGAATCTGCCCGAAGCCAGCCCTTTGTTTCGATCTCTATTCTTGTTGAAAACTTACTTTATATTTTACGAATGATGATGATAATGATGATACTTAAGACTTAACTTATTTAGTTTTAAACCTTTTGGTATAATTTACTGACTTAGTAACCATTGACTTAGGTCGAGGACATTTTGGATCGACCAACTTACTTGTTTGGACCGACTTACTACTTGCATACTTTTCATATCGAGTTTTACCGCATTTTCACTGTGAGTTATAACTCCCTTTTTACTTTAACTATTTTTGGGACTGAGAATACATGCGCTTTTTATGTTTTACATACTAAACACGAGTAATTTTAGTTATATATGTGTGGGTGACATAACATCACAAATTTTCCCTTAGCTCGGTAACGTTTAGTCATTGGTTTATGAACCGGTGAACGCGAATCTTAGATATGGATCCATAGGGTTTGACATCCCCACTCGGGCTAGTCGCGCTAGCATTTAACGGGTGTTTAATACTTCGAGAACATACGCACTCGCCAAGTGTACTTTTAGGGGGTGATATTTATATTACTGTTAAGTTAGTTACCGGGTGCCCACGGATAAGCATATACTTTATCATAATGATTTGAAATACTGATTTGAAATGCTGATTTGAAGCACTGAAATCTCGTGGTCTACATTACATTGCTGATTACAATCAAACTATAGCTCACCAACATTCGTGTTGACATTTTTAAGCATGTATTTCTCAGGTGCTTAGACGTTGTTGCTTCCGCTGTTAGACTTGCTGTTATAGACTCGTTGTGTTAGACTTCCGCTGCATTGTTTAGAGATGTCTCAATCATGGAACTTTTACTTTGCATTCACAACTTATGTTACATTTGAACAATGGCTTTGTAATGACCTTTGTGTCACGTACTTATGTTAATGCTTTCTATTCGTAGAAGCACGTTATCTTTTGTAAAACATTTGGCGTTGGTAAAGACGTTATCTTTTCATGAATGCAAAACTTGTTTTTAAAACAGCATATAGTGTTGTAACCGTGCAATGTGTAGCGACCCGACAAAATCGTCATTGACGGCGCCGCTAACTTAGGTCCCGTTACGTGGTCGTAGTCCCTATATGAGACTCGTTTGACCAAAATTATGTCGCATTCATTTGAAAGGTACAAGACTTGCAAGTTTAGTTTACAAAACCGTTCGACAGCAAGTCTAAGTTTACAAAAGTCATAAAGTATAAATGAAATAACTTGGGACATAATTAGTTGAAAAACACAGTTGCTATAAATAGCGTAAGTATGTAAACAAAAGTTTGAATCCAAAAGTGCTATCCCTAGCGTATGTATGTATGTATGCTTGACTCCAAGCATGAAATCAGAGTGTATGCATGTATGCTTGACCCCAAGCAAGTATGAATGTACGCGGAAGCATGTATCAAATAGCCATGTATGAACCTGAGAAACATGTAGAAAACTGTCAACGAAAAACGTTGGTGAGATCATAAATGTATTTGTAAAAGTATACTTTGAACCACAATAGTTTGTATAGATGATTATCCAAATCGTATTTATTCCGAAGAATGTAGTTTGTATTACGAGCACCCAATTACCAAAGCTTAACTGAATCTTCCCTCTGAATTTTGAATATAGTGTTAGAACATACACTATGCACGTTGAAATTATATTTCATCCACTAACGGTAGCGAACCGTCTGAATGAGGGTTCGTTAAACCCGTATGGCCACACAACATAATCACTCGCTTACACTTACACCCTGCAAGTGGAACTAATGATAATTGGATTGAGGACTTTTGTTCTAACTCGTCTGTATCTTTGTATTCGTATTTGTGTTCAAAGTATAAAAGTATGAAAAGTATATATACATGTGAAATGTATATAAGTATGTAATGTATATGTTTCTCAGCCCACGATTTAAAAGAATAAAAGTTGTTGAAAAGGTGGGACTATGATCTCACCTCGAGTGCACGAGTATAAAGGTACTTCAACAAGTAAACGTGTGCATGAAAGTTGCTTAGCCTTGACCTAAACAAGTAAGTTATATCAATTAACCGGTTACGACACAAGGTCGGGTGAAATGTGTTCAATTAGTCCTATGGCTCGTTACGACTCGAATAGTATAGCATGTGAATCACGTTGTCAAGTTTCATGCAAGAATCAAGTATAAAAGCATGTTAGAACGATTGTAATAAAGTTTGAGTTGACATTTCAAAACCTTACCATTAGAAAGGAAATCTTATTACGTTTCCAACGATATTTGATTCATTGAAAACGGAGTTACGGTCAAAAAGTTATGGCCAAAACAAGTTTGCTGAAGTTCGGATGAAACAGGCAATTGTCGCGGCGCGACAAATTGCTCCGCGGCGCGACAAATGCCTATGTTGAAGGTCAGAAAGCCTGAAAAACATGTTCTAAAATCACCCTTTGGGCCACGGCGCGACAAATTGCTCCGCGGCGCGACAAATAACGTGGTCTGGTGCCTGGTCAGTTTCAAAAGTTCAAGTCTTGGTCAAAACTTCAAACAACCATAAAACGCAAACCGTAAACAACTAGAAGGCGTATCTTATACCGTTGGAAAGCTCTTTTGACAAGGAACACAACTAAACATGTATCATCAATCAAAAACATCATTTACAATAACTGAAAACTCGTCAATTGATCAAGAAAAGTTTATTTTCAAAGTTTCAAGTTCGTAAAACGTATTTTATGATTCGGGAATCCAATTTACACATACGATGTGCCGTTTTGAAGGTAATGAAGCATACATTACAACTAAACACTTACTAATAACATTTCATGGCATTCGAAACATCAAAAGCTTGTTTTAAGTCTATCAAACCCTAACCAAAATCCGCAAAATTCAATATTCATGTTTTTGAAGTTTCTTTAATCAACCTACGCATCAAAACGAAGCTAGTGATACTAGTAACACAATTAAAACATGCACTTTAACAATCTAACAACATTAACTCATCCAAAATCAAGGATTAAGCACACCCATTTCTAGTTCATGCTAGTTACTCCAAAAACAACAAATCGAGCAAACCAAACATATATTCATGTTATACACGAGCCATAGACACTAACTAACACAATTTCAAGTATATAAAACGAATTTAGAGAAATTTAGTGTTTTAGAAATGTTACCCAAAATGGATGAAATTGGTACCAAATCGAAGAGGATGATGAGAGGATCACGAATATGTAATTTGTTTTGAAGTTTGCTTCCCGATCCGAATTTAGATGATGAATCTATGAAGTTGGGGTTTGTGTGTGTTCTTGCTAGAAAGAGAGAAAGAGAGGGAGAGGGAGATGATGGAAATGGTGGAAAAATGGGTTGACTAGTTGACCTAGTCAACTAGTTTGCCCATTTGGCAACTCCGGTCCCTCGAGTTTCAAAGCGGGTGCGGGATTTAACCGATCGAATATTTTAAAAAAAACGCTCGTGTAAACGGGTGACGTTAAAATTAAATAACGAGGGATATTATTTTAAAAAAAAAGACGGTGTTAAAAATAAATTTAACGGAAAAACGCGGGATGTTACATTATCCACACCTCAAAAGAAATTTCGTCCCGAAATTTAGTTGGAAGTAGTAGTTGTTGAATCTTACTCGAGATCTTGCGTTGTAAATTCTACGAATAAGTGAAGGTACGTCCTTGAGTATTTCCACGAATTTTGACGGTCGGGATCATATGTTGTTTTAAGGTTTGGCTTCCATGATTCATGGTTTCAACCGGTCCTCCTAGGAAGTGAGGGTTATCGTCGATAGTGAGTTCATCAAAGGAGATAACAAGTTCTCGTTTCGCAAAACACGTCTTTGAGTTGATGCATCGAATGTAGGATAAACGGAGACTCGAAATGAGCCGGAAAATCTAAACGGCTAGCGACGGGTCCAAAACACCCCAAGAATTTAAAGGATCAAAATATTGCGGATTTAGCTTCCTACGTTTTCCCGAAACGGATTGTACCTTTCCAAGGTGCGACTCTTAACGTGACGCGGTTTATTTGAAATGTTTACGTCTAACATCGGCGTAACTCTTGGTGATTACGAGTCGCGTAGGGTTTTACCTGAATATGAATAAATTTTCTCGGTTGCTCATGAATAAACTCGGCCCCGGTGAATTGATCATCGTTTACTTTGTTCGACAAAAGAGAATGACGTTTCCGGTCACGTGTGGTTTCAAAAGGAGTGACGTTAAAACTCGAATGAAAATCATTGTAGTACGAGGATTCGGTTAAAGGAAAATACTTTTCTCAAGTAAATTTGAAGTTGGTAATACAAATTCGTATTATGGTTTTCAAGACTCAAATCGTATGTTTGTTCGGTCCGTCGGGTTGTGGATGGTACGCGGTACTCATGTCTAAATGCGGTCCCGAGGCTTTTTGTAAGGTACTCCAAAATCTAGAAGTGAAACGAGGATCTCGATCCGAAACGGGGTATATTTCCCTAAGGCATATTGAACACGTTTGCTAGGAATTGAAAACGTTAGCTAGGACAAGTTTCTCAAGAAAATTCGCGTCGCGGAAGATTCGTCGGTTTCCAAAAACGTTCGTCGGAACTATTCACCCTCGAGGTGAATACTAGTATTACGTGGAGAGTCCCTCCCTCCATTGAAAGTTTAAAATAAAGATTTCCTGAACCGGAATTACGAGGGTGATGCAAGAGAAGTTTCCGCCCCGATGTGAGCATAACGAGTAAATTGTAGTTAGTCAATAAGACTGCGCGAGGACGAGCTAGTATACCCGTGTGACATACGGTTGAAGTCGAATGGAATCGGTAATTCATTCGGAAGCATAAGTATAGTTCGACAAAAATCGAAGGTGTGTCCCCGGTATGGTTGTTATAAATATTCTCGGAGTTTTCGGATGTCCAAACCTGAAAAGATGAAGTCATGTACATGGCACATGGTGGTGTTTAGGTTGATCGAGTCTAACCACCATCACGTGTCACTAGAACTTTGGTATGTCTTACCGTAATATAACCACGTTGATCGAGTGTCGTTATATTACGCCAAATCATACTTCCATTCCCACATCACTCCATGAGTTCAAGTTCGTGTCATCGCGAAAATCTAAAATAAACAAAATGTAACGACGTCTCAAACGTGACTCGTATTAAATCGAAAGAATTGGTGCAACTCTGAAGATGAGTTCCCCGAGGGAAGTGTATAGTTGATTGTTTACGTCAATGCGGTTCGAATCAGACAATAAAGTAGTTAGGTATGAAAAGAGTAACGAGTCATGATAGCGAGTAGTACGCAACCGTAGCGATAAATAGTGATGACGATACTCACCTAGAGTAGTGACAGTGACTTTACAATACTCATGGATAGTAAGCTAAGACGGGGTGGATAACAACCAAAGAATTTGAGTTCCCGAGCTAGAGTAGCTAACGAAGTCGCGGTCATCCGTACGCGTATGAATCTTGAATTCACGTGTTTTACCAAAAATTGGCGGAATACGAGTTCGTATGATGAAGGTTGGGTACCATTAAAAAGTTTGCCTAAGAATGATTCAAGTATAATGCACAAGTAGTCAAGTAAGTGCTATCTATAGCAATGTATGTCAGAATGCAAATGCTAACTATCCGGTTGTAGTCTAGACTCACTAATGCGTCCTAACGACTCTGTTAGACACACTAATGCACATCCTAGTTCCCTACAACCAACGCTCTGATACCATCTGTAGCGACCCGACAAAATCGTCATTGACGGCGCCGCTAACTTAGGTCCCGTTACGTGGTCGTAGTCCCTATATGAGACTCGTTTGACCAAAATTATGTCGCATTCATTTGAAAGGTACAAGACTTGCAAGTTTAGTTTACAAAACCGTTCGACAGCAAGTCTAAGTTTACAAAAGTCATAAAGTATAAATGAAATAACTTGCGACATAATTAGTTGAAAAACACAGTTGCTATAAATAGCGTAAGTATGTAAACAAAAGTTTGAATCCAAAAGTGCTATCCCTAGCGTATGTATGTATGTATGCTTGACTCCAAGCATGAAATCAGAGTGTATGCATGTATGCTTGACCCCAAGCAAGTATGAATGTACGCGGAAGCATGTATCAAATAGCCATGTATGAACCTGAGAAACATGTAGAAAACTGTCAACGAAAAACGTTGGTGAGATCATAAATGTATTTGTAAAAGTATACTTTGAACCACAATAGTTTGTATAGATGATTATCCAAATCGTATTTATTCCGAAGAATGTAGTTTGTATTACGAGCACCCAATTACCAAAGCTTAACTGAATCTTCCCTCTGAATTTTGAATATAGTGTTAGAACATACACTATGCACGTTGAAATTATATTTCATCCACTAACGGTAGCGAACCGTCTGAATGAGGGTTCGTTAAACCCGTATGGCCACACAACATAATCACTCGCTTACACTTACACCCTGCAAGTGGAACTAATGATAATTGGATTGAGGACTTTTGTTCTAACTCGTCTGTATCTTTGTATTCGTATTTGTGTTCAAAGTATAAAAGTATGAAAAGTATATATACATGTGAAATGTATATAAGTATGTAATGTATATGTTTCTCAGCCCACGATTTAAAAGAATAAAAGTTGTTGAAAAGGTGGGACTATGATCTCACCTCGAGTGCACGAGTATAAAGGTACTTCAACAAGTAAACGTGTGCATGAAAGTTGCTTAGCCTTGACCTAAACAAGTAAGTTATATCAATTAACCGGTTACGACACAAGGTCGGGTGAAATGTGTTCAATTAGTCCTATGGCTCGTTACGACTCGAATAGTATAGCATGTGAATCACGTTGTCAAGTTTCATGCAAGAATCAAGTATAAAAGCATGTTAGAACGATTGTAATAAAGTTTGAGTTGACATTTCAAAACCTTACCATTAGAAAGGAAATCTTATTACGTTTCCAACGATATTTGATTCATTGAAAACGGAGTTACGGTCAAAAAGTTATGGCCAAAACAAGTTTGCTGAAGTTCGGATGAAACAGGCAATTGTCGCGGCGCGACAAATTGCTCCGCGGCGCGACAAATGCCTATGTTGAAGGTCAGAAAGCCTGAAAAACATGTTCTAAAATCACCCTTTGGGCCACGGCGCGACAAATTGCTCCGCGGCGCGACAAATAACGTGGTCTGGTGCCTGGTCAGTTTCAAAAGTTCAAGTCTTGGTCAAAACTTCAAACAACCATAAAACGCAAACCGTAAACAACTAGAAGGCGTATCTTATACCGTTGGAAAGCTCTTTTGACAAGGAACACAACTAAACATGTATCATCAATCAAAAACATCATTTACAATAACTGAAAACTCGTCAATTGATCAAGAAAAGTTTATTTTCAAAGTTTCAAGTTCGTAAAACGTATTTTATGATTCGGGAATCCAATTTACACATACGATGTGCCGTTTTGAAGGTAATGAAGCATACATTACAACTAAACACTTACTAATAACATTTCATGGCATTCGAAACATCAAAAGCTTGTTTTAAGTCTATCAAACCCTAACCAAAATCCGCAAAATTCAATATTCATGTTTTTGAAGTTTCTTTAATCAACCTACGCATCAAAACGAAGCTAGTGATACTAGTAACACAATTAAAACATGCACTTTAACAATCTAACAACATTAACTCATCCAAAATCAAGGATTAAGCACACCCATTTCTAGTTCATGCTAGTTACTCCAAAAACAACAAATCGAGCAAACCAAACATATATTCATGTTATACACGAGCCATAGACACTAACTAACACAATTTCAAGTATATAAAACGAATTTAGAGAAATTTAGTGTTTTAGAAATGTTACCCAAAATGGATGAAATTGGTACCAAATCGAAGAGGATGATGAGAGGATCACGAATATGTAATTTGTTTTGAAGTTTGCTTCCCGATCCGAATTTAGATGATGAATCTATGAAGTTGGGGTTTGTGTGTGTTCTTGCTAGAAAGAGAGAAAGAGAGGGAGAGGGAGATGATGGAAATGGTGGAAAAATGGGTTGACTAGTTGACCTAGTCAACTAGTTTGCCCATTTGGCAACTCCGGTCCCTCGAGTTTCAAAGCGGGTGCGGGATTTAACCGATCGAATATTTTAAAAAAAACGCTCGTGTAAACGGGTGACGTTAAAATTAAATAACGAGGGATATTATTTTAAAAAAAAAGACGGTGTTAAAAATAAATTTAACGGAAAAACGCGGGATGTTACACAATGGACCTGTGTTGATGATCCGTACACGTTGATTTTGTACGGGGCATCACATTTGGTATCAGAGCATTGGTTGTAGGGAATTTGGTTGCATTAATGTGTCTTGACCGAGTCGAGTATGATTCACTAATAGAACTAATCTACAACTTGCTCGTTTACTTGTTTCTGCGAAACTACTGCATGCTACTGTTATATATATTACTGCATGTTACTGCTTATTACTACTGCATGCTACTGGTTACCTGATACTACTGCATGACACTACTATCTACTACAGTTTTGTGTACTGCAATAGTCTACCTAGGTTATTGTTGATGCTGTTTCTTGCTACATGTCTGCTATCCGCTGTACCGACTTGGAAAATTTATCTTTTCTAGTTCAGATGTTTTTCTGAACCCTTTTCCCACTCGTCTAACCCTAAGGACTAGTAATGTAATCCACCTGTTACTACCGTTCCACCGTTCCAGAGATCGAAATATTACTTCACGCAATCTAGGAAGAGTACCCCTCGGATTACACGCCCACTAAAGTTGATCCTCGGAGGAGGAGATATGTGAGGACTTGTCGGAGTAACCGCACCTCGCCCCACCCCCGAGCTCACCCTAATTAGCTACGTACAATGTATGAACATTAGAAGGTTGTTCAGTTTCCGCAAGTTGACCTGTATCCCGTACACTTTCATGACCGTCACTTATCTCTTTCATTCTTCACCACTACTCGACGATCTAACGACACTTCTGGACTTAAGTCCCTAACACTCTTAGGCATTGGAGAAGTCAGGAAGGCATCTCCTTTCACAAGGTCAGAGTGCCTCCTACTGATGCTCAGATATACCCAAAGACTTGGGAGTCGCCTTAAGACATATCGTATTACTACTTGCTACACGTACAACTTGACAAGAGACCCAGATTGAATTTCTATAAAGGAACCTAACGACATTACCTGAACCCGAACATTTTGAAGAAAATTTCGGGACATTTAGGCATTGATGCATGACCTACGGAACCTACGCACCCACACCGAGAAGCCGTGAGATTAATTATGTAGATTTTGTTTTGAGGTAGCACAGATAAAGCCCCGTTAGATGAAATTGAGTAGAACTTGAAGTGATCACGTTACATTGACCATATGGAGTGATATTGGAATGAACGTACGATTTAGTACAATATAATGACACCCGGCCAGCGTGATTATATTGAAGTAAATCATGCAGAAGTTCCAATGTTACTACATAAGGAATATGAAGTGATTCAAAGAAAATTTTGGTAGGAACCACTTGAGTTTACGCATTATGGTCTGTTAGAAGTAGGGAAAGAATAACCACGTAGCCCAGATACTATACAAGAAGGGCCTTGATTGCAGAATTGATAACCCGAAAATTTGTTATAGATATAGCCACCCTGGACACTTAAGGAAAAAGTTCTCAAATAGGAAAAACTTTGGACTTACTTGCAGTAGAGCAATCATTATCTCAGCTATGGAGACTCACATGGATCCTGATTTTAGTTAGGGTACATTTCGTCACAGCGTTTTATTGTCTCGAAGTTGTTTAATACTAGAGAGATAGAAACCTTATATCTAAGAACCTTAGTGTTATGACTAATAAGCCATTAACAACCATGAGAGTTAAGTATTCTATAGGACAAGCTAATTGTAAGCTGGCAGAGATAGAGGAATAATTCAAGGTAGTACCTTAAAATTAACAGGAGGGTCATTTGGAGATGACCTCATGTCAACAAAACTTGAAAGTTTTAAAGTAGTAGTTGGAAAAGATTAGTTACCTACGCACAAGCAGATGTTGTTTGAGAAGATTGATAGAATTTTTCACGGTAGTATAATAAGATAGAATTTTTCACGGTAGTATAATAAGATTTGGTTGGAATGAACCTTAAGATTAACCTAACATCCATCAATTTGGGAAGTTTGATGTAATAGTTGGAATGGACTTTAGGATTAACCTAATACTCATCAGGTTAGGAAGCTTTGATGTAATAGTTAGAACGAACTGGCTTTCAAGGATGAAAGCGAAAGTTATTTATAGTGAGAAGATTATTCGTATACCTTGCGAGAATGGTGAGCCATTAATAGTTTACGGGGAGAGAAGTAGCCCGAATCTGAACCTTATTAGTTGCATGAAGGCACAAAAGGTCATGAGAAAAGGACATTGCTACTTATGTTGGGAAGTGTCTGAGGTCAAAGACCGAACACCAAAAGCCATCTGGGTTACTTCAACAACCCGAAACCCCACAATGGAAATGAGAAGGAATAACAATGGATTTCATCACGAAGCTACTGAAAACGGTAGGCGGCTATGACACTATCTGGGTTATTGTTATCCGTCTTGAAATGTCCCGTTCATATCGATTATAAACATTTCATATTAATTGGTTTCTTTGCGAGGTTTTGACCTCTATATGAGACGTTTTTCAAAGACTGCATTCGATTTTAAAACAAACCATAACCTTTATTTTATCAATAAAGGTTTAAAAAGCATTACGTAGATTATCAAGTAATGATAATCTACAATATATCGTTTACACATGACCAATACATAATGGTTTACAATAATAATATGTTACATCAAAATAAGTTCTTGAATGCAGTTTTTAAACAATATCGTACAAACATGAACTCCAAATTTTGTCCTTAATTTAGTATGCAATAGCGGAAGCTCTTAACAATCACCTGAGAATAAACATGCTTAAAACATCAATAAAATGTTGGTGAGTTATAGGTTTAACCTATATATTTATCAAATCGTATTAATAGACCACAAGATTACATATTTCCATTTCTCATAAACAACATGCATGCATAATAGCAATCTGCATAAAAAATTATTCATATGGTGAACACCTGGTAACCGACATTAACAAGATGCATATAGAATATCCCCATCATTCCGGGACATCCTTCAGACATGATAATTTCGAAGTACTAAAGCATCCGCAACAACGGATGGGGCTTGTTGGGCCCAATAGATCTATCTTTAGGATTCGCGTCAATTAGGGGCCAGTTTCCTAATTCTTAGGCTACCAAGCTAAAAGGGGCATATTCTGCTTCGATCATTCAACCATAAAATGTAGTTTCACGTACTTGTGTCTATTTTGTAAAACATTTATAAAACTGCATGTATTCTCATCCCAAAAATATTAGATTTTAAAAGTGGGACTATAATCACTTTCACAGATTTTTCCTTCGTCGGAAAATAACACTTGGCCACTGGTAGATTCACGAACCTATAACAAATATATACATATATCAAAGTATGATAGAAATATATTCATACCATATTTTATTACGTTTTAACGATTTAAGTTTGTTAAGTTAACAGTCCAACGTTAGTAGTCCACAGTTAGTAGTACAGAAATAAATCAATATAATATCTCGAATCAATCCACGACCTAGTGTATACAAGTCTCAGACTCGATCACAACTCAAAGTATATATATTATTTTGGAATCAACCTTAACTCTGTATAGCTAACTCGATCATTACCGCATATAGACTGTCTATGGTTGTTCCAAATAATATATATAGATGACGTCGATATGATATGTCAAAACATTGTATACGTGTCTATTGTCTATCAAGATTACATAATATATGTTAGAATACATGTATAATACAATATAAGTTAGTTAAGTTATGGTTAGTATAGATTTGTTACAAAGTTTCACGTAGCTAAAACTAGTAATTTTTACCAATTTTGTTTTACTCATAATTTCTTCGTTTTAAATCCGTTTTGAATGAATCCAGTTGCTATGGTTTCGTATAGAACTTGACTTTATGAAACTAAACATAAAAAATGATGGTTTATAGTCATAGTTACAGGTTACAAGTCATTTTTGTAAGAGGTAGTCATTTCAGTCGAAAGAACGACGTCTAGATGACCATTTTGAAAAATATACTTTCACTTTTAGTTTAACCATGATTTTTGGATATAGTTTCATGTTCATAAGAAAAATTATTTTCCAAAAAAAGAATAACTTTTAAATCAAAGTTTATCATAGTTTTTAATTATCTAACCCAAAACAGCCCCCGATTTCACTACGACGGCGTATGTCCGGTTTTACGGTGTTCTTCGTATTTCCAGGTTTTAAATCATTAAGTTAGCTTATCATATAGATCTAGAACATGTGTTTAGTTGATTTTAAAAGTTACGTTAGAAGGATTAACTTTGTTTGCGAACAAGTTTAGAATTGACTAAACTATATTCTAGTGATTACAAGTTTAAATCTTCGAATAAGATAGTTATATATATATATATATATATATATATATATATATATATATATATATATATATATATATATATATATATATATATATATATATATATATATATGAATCGAATGATGTTATGAACATCCTTACTACCTCAAGTTTAGTAGGTAAACCTACTGGAAGTGACAAGAATTGATCTAGCTTCAAAGAATTCTTGGATGGCTTGAAAGTTCTTGAAGTAGAATCATGACACGAAAACAAGTTCAAGTAAGATTTCTACTCGAATTAAGATTGTTATAGTTATAGAAATTGAATCAAAGTTTGAATATGAGTATTACTTTGAATTAGAGAGATAACCTACTGTAAATAACAAAGGTTTCTTGATCTTGGATGATTACTTGGAATAGATTAGAAAGCTTGGAAGTAAACTAGTAAACTTGAAAGTGTTCTTGATGTGTTCTTGAGTAGATGTTTTGTAAGTTGATCTAGGCCGGTTAGATAGATTGAGCTAGATTGAGCTAGATTATGAAGAAAATGATGAAGAACACTTAGAACAATGAGAGAAAACTTGAGAGAGATTAGTTTGATTCAAGAAAATTTAAAAAATTGAAAGTGTTTGTGTGAGTGAAAGTGGACGTGATCTTAGTGCTTCCATATAGGCTCCATTAGTTTGTAATTTTGTGAGATATTTCATGCTAGATGTTAAATGATGGTTCCCACATGTTTAGGTGACTCATTAAGACTGCTAAGAGTTAATCATTGTAGTGTATATACCAATAGTAAATATATCTAGAAGCTGGGTATTGTACGAGTACGAATACGGATGAATACAAGTAGAATTGTTGATGAAAACGAATGAGAATGTAATTGTGACCAACTTTGATAAGTATAAGTGTTTTGATATGTGTATTAAAGTCTTTCAAAAGTGTATTAATACATCTTAATACACTACATGTATATACATTTTAACTGAGTCGTTAAGTCATCGTTAGTCGTTACATGTAAGTGTTGTTTTGAAACCTTTAAGTTAACGATCTCATTTAATGTAGTTAACCCATTGTTTATTATATCTAATGAGATGTTAAATTGTTATGTTAACATGATAACATGGTGTATTAATATATCTTAATATCATATATATATGTTAAAATGTTATTACAACGATAATCGTTACATATATATATTGTTTCAAAACCCTTAAGTTAGTAGTCTCGTCTTACCCGTGTAGTTCATTGTTAATACACTCAATGATACATTTAATTATCATTTTATCATGTTAAACATAGTGTGTTAATATCCTAATACAATACATATGTATCTATTTTAATTAAAATGTCGTTATAACGATAATCGTTATATATATATATATATATATATATATATATATATATATATATATATATATATATATATATATATATATATATATATATATATATATATATATATATATATATATATCGTTTCGAGTTCCTTTAACTCAGTAGTTTCATTTTATGCATATAACTCTTTGTTAATATACTTTGTGAGATATTTACTTATCATAATATTATGTTATATATATATATATATATATATATATATATATATATATATATATATATATATATATATATATATATATATCATGTCGTTTTTACAAGTTTTAACGTTCGTGAATCGCCGGTCAACTTGGGTGGTCAATTGTCTACATGAAACCTATTTCAATTAATCAAGTCTTAACAAGTTTGATTGCATAACATGTTGGGAACATTTAATCATGTAAATATCAAATTCATTTAATATATAAACATGAAAAAGTTTGGGTCACTACAGTACCTACCCGTTAAATAAATTTCGTCCCAAAATTTTAAGAAGTTGGAGATGTTGACGCATCTTCTGGAAATAGGTGCAGGTATTTCAGCTTCATCTGATCTTCACGCTCCCAGGTGAACTCGGGTCCCCTACGAGCGTTCCATCGAACCTTAACGATCGGTATCTTGTTTTGCTTGAGTCTTTTAACCTCAAGATCCATTATCTCGACGGGTTCTTCAACGAATTGTAGTTTTTTATTGATTTTTATTTTGTCTAAAGGAATAGTGAGATCTTCTTTGGCTAAGCATTTCTTCAAATTTGAGACGTGGAAGGTATTATGTACATTGGTGAGTTATTGAGGTAATTCAAGTCGGTAGGCTACTGGTCCGACACGATCTATAATCTTGAATGGTCCAATGTACCTTGGATTTAGTTTCCCCCATTTACCAAATCGAACAACACCTTTCCAAGGTGAAACCTTAAGCATGACCATCTCTCCAATTTCAAATTCTATATCTTTTCTTTTAATGTTCGCGTAGCTCTTTTGTCGACTTTGGGCGGTTTTCAACCGTTGTTGAATTTGGATGATTTTCTCGGTAGTTTCTTGGATTAGCCTTGGGCCCGTAATCTGTCTATCCCCCACTTCACTCCAACAAATCGAAGACCTGCACTTTCTACCATAAAGTGCTTCGAACGGTGCTATTTCGATACTCGAGTGGTAACTGTTGTTATAGGAAAATTCTGCTAACGGTAGATGTCGATCCCAACTGTTTCCAAAATTAATAACACATACTCGTAGCATGTCTTTAAGGGTCTGTATCATCCTTTCACTCTGCCCATCGGTTTGTGGATGATAGGCAGTACTCATGTCTAGACGAGTCCCCCAATGCTTGCTATAATGTCTGCCAAAATTTTGAAACAAATCTGCCATCCCTATCCAAGATAATAGAGATTTGTATTCCATGTCTGGAGACGACTTCCTTCAAGTATAGTCGTACTAACTTCTCCATCTTGTCATTTTCTCTCATTGACAGAAAGTGTGCTGACTTGGTGAGACGATCGACTATTACCCAAATAGTATCATAACCACTTGCAGTCCTTGGCAATTTAGTAATGAAATCCATGGTAATATTTTCCCATTTCCATTCCGGGATTTCAGGTTGTTGAAGTAGACCTGATGGTTTTTGATGTTCAGCTTTGACCTTAGAACATGTCAAACATTCTCCTATGTATTTAGCAATATCGGCTTTCATACCCGGCCACCAAAAGTATTTCTTGAGATCTTTGTACATCTTCCCCGCTC
Organism: Rutidosis leptorrhynchoides; assembly: GCF_046630445.1. Lineage (NCBI taxonomy): Eukaryota > Viridiplantae > Streptophyta > Magnoliopsida > Asterales > Asteraceae > Rutidosis > Rutidosis leptorrhynchoides. Next base: position 101,302,139 of record NC_092335.1, read on the forward strand.
CGGGATGTATTGAGTATCTGGTTTTATGTGCTTCCCCAAGTACCATTTCTCTCACATCTCTAAACTTTGGTACCCAAATTCTGTCAGTCCTATACCGGGTTCCGTCTTCCCGAATATTAAGATGTTTCTCCGATCCTTTGGGTATTTCATTCTTCAAATTTTCCTCTTTTAAAACTCCCTGTTGCGCCTCCTTTATTTGAGTAGTAAGGTTAGTATGAATAATTATATTCATAGCTTTTACTCGAATAGGTTCCCTGTCCTTTCTGCTCAAGGCGTCGGCTACCACATTTGCCTTCCCCGGGTGGTAACGAATCTCAAAGTCATAATCATTCAACAACTCAATCCACCTACTTTAACGACCCGTCCTAATCCATCTAGACGAATACATTACATTTGGTTACATCGCGAGGTTCTGACCTCTATATGATACATTTTACAAACATTGCATTCATTTTTAAAAGACAAACTTTCATCACATCGAAAGTTGACAGGCATGCATACTATTTCAGAATATATCCAATCTATAATTGACTTAATAATAATCTTGTTGAACTCAATGACTCGAATGCAACGTCTTTTGAAATATGCCATGAATAACTCCAAGTAATATCTCTAAAATGAGCAAATGCACAGTGGAAGATTTCTTTCATACCTGAGAATAAACATGCTTAAAAGTGTCAACCAAATGGTTGGTGAGTTCATTAGTTTATCATAATCAATATTCATTTCCATAATTTTTATAGACCACAAGATACTCATATTTCGAAAACAATCTGTGCAGGTATGCTCACTGCTGTAAAAATCATTTATACGATATATAAACACCTGGTAATCGATATTAACAAAAAATGAATCTAGAATATCCCCCGCATACAGGCATTTCGTACGGCATGCAAAAGCATACAAACAGGCCACTCTTTTAAATATGACGGTTGTGTACACCTCACAAACAGGTCCATATCTTTTAAAGCTGGCAGTTGTATACCAAAATTGAAGTACTAAAGCAGTTCAAATTATCTGATTGGGGCTTGTCAAGGCCCATAGATCAATCTTTAGGATTCGTGTCAATTAGGGGCTCGGTTCCCTAATTCTTAGATTACCAGACTATAAAGGGGGATATTCGGTGTACTCGTAACTTAATCATAGAATGTTTTTAAGTACTTATGTCTATTTCGTCAAACATTTATAAAAGTAGGGCATGTATTCTCAGTCCCAAAAATATATATTGCAAAAGCATTTAAAAAGGGAGTAATGAAACTCACGATACGATATTTTGTAGTAAAAATATTCATACGACGATACTGAACACTGCAGGGTTGGCCTTGGATTCACGAACCTATATCATTAAACGTAGGATTCGATACAGAAATTTAAAGCCGTCATTATCTAATCATATATCCGTCCCCCATCTTTATCGTTATAGCTCATTCCCACTTTCATTTATATTCATTAATAGAGAACAGAAAAAGAAAAAAAAACGAAGAATATGCATCGATATCACAATGGTTTTCATTGTTGGCCGAACTTGAAAGAATTTAGAGGTACCAGTTTGCACAGGTGCGTGATCGTTATATTTGATAATGATAAATGATGTATTTATTGAATTGTGTTTGGGTGAGTGGTTCAATAGAAACAATAGACTTTTGAATGGTGTTTTATGATAGTGATGAAGGTGGTGTTTAAATGACCGAAGGTGGTGAGTTTTATGATTTGTTGCTCGTGTTGCTCGATGGTGTTGCATCTTGAAACATAAACGGTGAAACAGGAAGATATTGCAGTTTTGTTATGAGGTGTCAATCACAAGGAAACAGAAGTATATCGCAGCAGCAGTGGTTGGTGATTGAGTGTTTGGTTGAAAAAAATATATAGTAGTAGCAGTAGCGGATCAATTCATCATTCATCTACCTTTAATGCCTAGTGGACATATGTGTTTGATAATCTTGACTCACAATAGATAAAGTAGCACAATTAATTAATCAAGTGGGTTTGCAAGTTGAGAAAATAATTAATTGTTTAGAAGTATATATATATATGTGGTAGCCTTTGTATAGCTATTCGAATGTGTACATAACTGGAACCGTAACAGACTGCAATTTACAGCTGTAACTCAAGCAAGGTGATGGCGGTATGGTGGGTTTGAATGGCAAAATAAACAGGAGACAGGAGTAGCTGCTTGGTTTGAGAAAACAAAACAAGAACTGAGCAGTTTAATATTACCTTGTGATGGTGGTTCTTGCTTCAATTAGGAAAGAAAGCAGAAACAGAAACTGACGGGTTATAGTAGTTGTTTGTTCGAGCTAGGACTCGAAAATAATGGTGATATGTGGTTGCAACAAGGATGGTTCGTTAATGGTGGTTGAAGATGATAGTGATGGCCATTGGTGTTTATCTTCGGTTCAACATAGAACAAGTTGTATCGACATGGAGATCGAAGTGGTGGTTGTGGTGGTTGTGGTGAAGAGGATGGTTTAAAGGTAGTATGATGATTGTTTCGTACATCAGTAGTAAACAAACATGTTTTGATTTGTAGATCGAGTAGCGAACGAGTGGTTCACGAAGGAGTAATATTCACTTGCAAATGGATTCGTTTATGATTGTTAGTCGACAATAGTGAGTTGAAGTGGTGACTTGGGCTGCATTAGAAAGAGACGAGCAGTAGAAGGGTGAGTGTGATGAAATGGTTAGTAGAGAAGAAAGAAGAGAATAGAGATGGTGATGGGTTTATATCTATATCTATTCTCTGCTTCTATATATTTATTTATGTATTTATAAAACACGTTTGATTCTTAATTGAGTGAAGACAACCAACATGGTAATAAAATAAACAAATGTGTACTAATGAATCAATTATGGTGATCAATCAAAAATAGTAATAAGAGAATATCTATTTGCAATCAGTGAGATTATGTCGACATATATCTATTTGATATCATTTCATACATAATACAAACAAATAATCCAAAAGCTTATACCAAAATTCGTTTAAAAGTCAATGATTCAACATGTACATTCAATGGTCATTTGTTAATCAAAGTATAATGACAATGCTTTTTAATGAAAGTTGTTAACTAGTGTGTACTTTAAAATTTCAACAAAATACATATATAAGTGTATTATAATTTACATATTAAAAATTTAACTTGTAAAAATGTAAAAGGAAAAATTAGGTACAGAGTAATAAATTTTATCAAGTAGATTTTAAAGATATTATTAATAAAGTTATCATTTATATATCTTATTTTCAGATCAACGTTGTTACTAAATAAGTTCAAAATCACATATATATATTAAACATACTTTAATTATACATATTGATATATTTTAAATAATAATTATTATAATATCATTTTTTTTATTTTTATTTTACATAATAAATTCTAATATTTAAATCATATAATATTATATTTCAAATTATTATTATATTTTCATATATTTAAATATACATGAATCTATTTACAAATAGTGGTTCGTGAATCGTCGGGAATGGTCGAAGTTTAAATGAATATATGAATTAGTTCAAAATTTTTGAGACTCAACATTACAGACTTTGTTTATCGTGTCAGAATCATATAAAGATTAAGTTTAAAGTTGGTTAGAAATTTTCGAGTCGTCACACCTGCGCTGCCTCATGTTCAGTTGTTTCTGATCAAATATATGTTGGAGACTTTTGTGGTCGGTGTATATAATACTTTTGATTCCATATAGGTAGTGCCTCCAAGTCTTTAATGCAAAAACAACAGCGCCTAATTCCAAATCGTGCGTCGTATAATTTTGCTCGTGAATCTTCAATTGTCTGGACGCATAAGTAATTACTTTCGTTCGTTGCATTAATACACAACCGAGACCTTGCTTTGAGGCGTCACAATATATCACAAAATCATCATTCCCTTCAGGCAATGATAATATAGGTGCCGTAGTTAACTTTTTCTTCAACAATTGAAACGCTTTTTCTTGCTTATCCTTCCATTCAAATTTCTTTCCTTTATGCGTTAATGCAGTCAAGGGTTTTGCTATTTTAGAAAAATCTTGGATGAATCTTCTGTAGTAACCAGCCAATCCTAAAAATTGGCGTATATGCTTCGGAGTTTTCAGGGTTTCCCAGTTTTCAACGGTTTCAATCTTTGCCGGATCAACCTGTATACCTTCTTTGTTCACTACGTGACCGAGGAATTGAACTTCTTCCAACCAAAATGCACACTTTGAAAACTTAGCGTACAATTTTTCCTTCCTTAACAATTCTAGCACTTTTCTCAAATGTTCTTCGTGCTCTTGATCATTCTTTGAGTAAATAAGTATGTCATCGATGAAAACAATGACAAACTTATCAAATATGGCCCACACACTCGGTTCATGAGGTCCATGAACACAGCTGGTGCGTTAGTCAAACCAAACGGTATAACCATAAACTCATAATGACCGTAACGCATTCTAAAAGCAGTCTTCAGAATATCATCCTCCTTCACCCGCATTTGATGATACCCAGAACGTAAATCGATCTTCGAATAAACTGACGAGCCTTGTAGTTGATCAAATAAGTCGTCGATTCTTGGTAGTGGATAACGGTTCTTAATGGTAAGTTTGTTCAACTCTCGGTAGTCGATACACAACCTGAATGTACCATCCTTCTTTTTGACAAACAAAACTGGAGCTCCACATGGTGATGTGCTTGGTCGAATGAAACCACGCTCTAAAAGTTCTTGTAATTGACTTTGTAATTCTTTCATTTCACTGGGTGCGAGTCTGTATGGAGTACGAGCTATTGGTGCAGCTCCTGGTACAAGGTCTATTTGAAATTCAACGGATCGGTGTAGAGGTAGTCCCGGTAATTCTTTCAGAAATACATCGGGAAATTCTTTTGCGACGGGAACATCATTGATGTTCTTCTCTTCAGTTTGAAATTTCTCGACGTGTGCTAGAATGGCATAGTAACCTTTTCTTATTAGTTTTTATGCCTTCAGGCTACTAATAAGATTTAACTTCGCGTTGCTCTTTTCTCCGTACACCATTAAGGGTTTTCTCTTTTCGCGCATAATGCGGATCGCAATTTTGTAACAAAAGATCTCTGATTTCACCTCTTTCAACCAGTCCATACCAATTATCACATCAAAACTCCCTAACTCTACTGGTATCAAATCAATCTTAAGCGTTTCGCTAACCAGTTTAATTTCTCGATTCCGACATATATTATCTGCTGTAATTATTTTACCGTTTGCTAATTCGAGTAAAAATTTATTATCCAAAGGCGTCATTGTACAACTTAATTTAGCACAAAAATCTCTAATCATATAGCTTATATCCGCCCCCGAATCAAATAAAACATAAGCAGATTTATTGTCAATAAAAACGTACCTGTAACAAGCTCCGGGTCTTCCTGCGCTTCTGTCGTATTAATATTGAAAACTCCTCCACGGCCTTGCCCATTTGTATTCCCCTAATTCGGGTAATTTCTACTAAAGTGGCCCGGTTTCCACATCCAAAACAAACTACGGCGGCATTATTTATTCCGACATTATCTGTTCTTTTAATTCTGTTATTCATTGGGCTGTAGACCTCACACTTCGTCGCACCATGACCATTTATTTTACACTTGGTGCAAAATGTCATGTAGAACCCATTCTGGTGGTATTCTTCACACCTTTGGCATGGCTGTTTCTGATTCTTGTTGTTATAGGAATTGTTATTGCGGTTGTTATTGTTGTTGGGACGATTTTTGTAGTTGTTGTTGTTGTTGTTGGGATTGTGATTGATGTTGCGGTTATTGGGATAGTTGTTGCTAATGGTGTTGTGATTGTTGTTGTTGTATTGGTGACTCTTGTCACTGTTTTTCTCCCACTTTCTCTTGACCTGTTTCATGTTGGCTTCTTCGGTCGCCTGCTCTTTAATCCTACCCTCAATCTGGTTCACTAGTTTGTGAGCCATTCGACTTGCCTTTTGTATGGAGGTGGGCTCGTTTGAACTTACATATTCTTGAATCCTTTCTGGTAACCCTTTTAAAAATGCGTCGATCTTCTCTTCTTCATCTTCGAACACTCTTGGACACAATAGGCACAATTCTGTGAATCGTCGTTCATATGTGGTAATATTGAATCCTTGTGCTCGTAATCCTCTAAGCTCTACTTTGAGCTTATTGACCTCGTTTATGGGACGGTACTGCTCTGTCATCATGTGTTTGAATGTTGACCACGGTAGTGCGTAAGCAGTATCTTGTCCCACCTGCTCGAGATAGGTGTTCCACCATGTTAACGCAGTACCTGTGAAGGTATGCGTAGCGTACTTCACCCTGTCATCTTCAGTACACTTACTTATGGCAAACACCGATTCGACCTTCTCGGTCCACCGTTTCAATCCGATTGGTCCTTCGGTTCCATCAAATTCCAAAGGTTTGCAGGCAGTGAATTCTTTGTAGGAGCATCCTACACGATTTCTGGTGGCGTTATTTCCATTACTGGATTCAGTATTATTGTTGTTTTGCATCGCAACTTGTACTGCGGCTATATTTGCTGCAAGAAAAACACGAAAGTCTTCCTCGTTCATGTTCAAATTCTGACGAGTAGTCGGTGCCATTTCCTTCAAAAATAGCCAAAAGAATTAAGTAAATTATATAGAATATTATGAGTAGTCAATAGTATTTCGTAGCATAATATGAACTCATTTTAAAAGCTTTTTCTTCATATTAGCGTTTTATAAGTTTTAATTCGGGTACTACCTACCCGTTAAGTTCATACTTAGTAGCTAATATACAATTTAACTACTACAATTCTATATGAAAAATTGATTACAATATATTTTCGCGTTCAAACTTTTATACAATATTTTACAAACTTACAATACCGCTATTTTACATATAGCATGAAATATAGTACACAGTAACTTTGATACAAGGCAGTTGTGTAGACAATTCTAGTTAAGCGCAAGTCGTTCAGCAAAGGAAATAAAGACACGTAATTCATAGTTCCAGAAACAATTCATGCATTCGGGTTTTACTAATATTATTTCCCATCCTTGGTCTTGTGGAAAATAAGCGTTATGGCCATTGGCTAGGCAGCATGTTGTAACGTCGTCAAAAGGACGGGGGTTACGTAATGCCCAACAGCCCCGTAATTATCTAAAAATCTTATTTCTCACCCCAACTACTGAATCCGTCACCTGTGGGAATGTTTTATTCAGAAGTTGCAACCCGGTGTTCTTTTTCTCAATTTGGTGAGAAGCGAACATTACTAATCCGTAAGCATAACATGCTTCTTTAAATTTCATGTTTGAAGCTCTTTCTAATGCACGAAGTCCTATGTTGGGATATGTGGAGTCAAAATAGGCTCTCAACCCGTAGCGTAAAATTGCATTTGAGATTCCCGCACTCAATGCCTTAAAGAAAACACGGCATAACTTAGGGTCTCCCCAATGTGATATACACCATCTATCGAAGGAAAGCCTTTTATAAACTAAGGCATGCTTGGAACATCTTTCAAATGTTCTACAGACTAATCTCGCCGTAAATAATTGTGCCGATGAATTCTGACCAACTTTAGACAAGATTTCATCAATCATATCCCCTGGTAGGTCTTCTAAAATATTTGGTCGTCTATCCTTAACATTCATTTTGTGTTTTTATACTGTAAAATAGACGATGATTAGATTCGTAAAAGACAATTAACAAACAATACAAGCAATTTTTACATATAAATAAAAGTACAAGCACACTACAATACATATATTACACAACATGATTACAACTCTTTATTCCGACTCACTCGTTTCTTCCTCCTCGGACTTGGTTCGTTTTGCTAACTTTCTAGGGATATATGGTGTTCCTCTAATATGAGCTGTCATTTTCACAAATGGTTTAGAAAAACCTGGTGGCTTAGATGTTCCCGGGTTATAGTTAAAATTTAAGAAATACGGGTGTTTACGATACACATAAAGTTCATCGGGGTTGGAATCAGGTTTCTCTATTTTGATGCCTTTTCCCTTATTATTTTCTTTTGCCTTATTAAATTGAGTCTGGTTAATTTCTATAAAATCATCGGAATCCTCGTCGGGATCCGATTCATCAGAAAATTGGTAATTTTCTCAATTTTTTCTGTAGTGACCCGAACTTTTCCATGTTTATATATATTAATTGAGATTGATATTTACATGATTAAATGTTTCCAACATGTTAAGCAATCAAACTTGTTAAGACTTGATTAATTGAAATAGGTTTCATATAGACAATTGACCACCCAAGTTGACCGGTGATTCACGAACGTTAAAACTTGTAAAAACTATATGATGACATATATATGGTTATATATATAGTTAACATTATATTATGATAAGTAAACATATCATTAAGTATATTAACAATGAACTACATATGTAAAAACAAGACGACTAACTTAATGATTTTGAAACGAGACATATATGTAACGATTATCGTTGTAACGACATTTAATGTATATATATATCATATTAAGAGATATTCGTACATCATAATATCATGATAATATAATAATTTAAAATCTCTTTCGATATTATAAACATTGGGTTAACAACATTTAACAAGATCGTTAACCTAAAGGTTTCAAAACAACATTTACATGTAACGACTAACGATGACTTAACGACTCAGTTAAAATGTATATACATGTAGTGTTTTAATATGTATTTATACACTTTCGAAAGACTTCAATACACATATCAAAATACTTCTACTTACCAAAAATGCTTACAATTACATCCTTGTTCAGTTTCATCAACAATTCTACTCGTATGCACCCGTATTCGTACTCGTACAATACACAGCTTTTAGATGTATGTACTATTGGTATATACACTCCAATGATCAGCTCTTAGCAGCCCATGTGAGTCACCTAACACATGTGGGAACCATCATTTGGCAACTAGCATGAAATATCTCATAAAATTACAAAAATATGAGTAATCATTCATGACTTATTTACATGAAAACAAAATTACATATCCTTTATATCTAATCCATACACCAACGACCAAAAACACCTACAAACACTTTAATTCTTCAATTTTATTCATCTAATTGATCTCTCTCAAGTTCTATCTTCAAGTTCTAAGTGTTCTTCATAAATTCCAAAAGTTCTAGTTTCATAAAATCAAGAATACTTTCAAGTTTGCTAGCTCACTTCCAATCTTGTAAGGTGATCATACAACCTCAAGAAATCTTTGTTTCTTACAGTAGGTTATCATTCTAATACAAGGTAATAATCATATTCAAACTTTGGTTCAATTTCTATAACTATAACAATCTTATTTCAAGTGATGATCTTACTTGAATTTGTTTTCGTGTCATGATTCTGCTTCAAGAACTTCGAGCCATCCAAGGATCCATTGAAGCTAGATCCATTTTTCTCTCTTCCAGTAGGTTTATCCAAGGAAATTAAGGTAGTAATGATGTTCATAACATCATTCGATTCATACATATAAAGCTATCATATTCGAAGGTTTAAACTTGTAATCACTAGAACATAGTTTAGTTAATTCTAAACTTGTTCGCAAACAAAAGTTAATCCTTCTAACTTGACTTTTAAAATCAACTAAACACATATTCTATATCTATATGATATGCTAACTTAATGATTTAAAACCTGGAAACACGAAAAACACCGTAAAACCGGATTTACGCCGTCGTAGTAACACCGCGGGCTGTTTTGGGTTAGTTAATTAAAAACTATGATAAAATTTGATTTAAAAGTTGTTATTCTGAGAAAATAATTTTTATTATAAACATGAAACTATATCCAAAAATTATGGTTAAACTCAAAGTGGAAGTATGTTTTCTAAAATGGTCATCTAGACGTCGTTCTTTCGACTGAAATGACTACCTTTACAAAAACGACTTGTAACTTATTTTTCCAACTATAAACCTATACTTTTTCTGTTTAGATTCATAAAATATAGTTCAATATGAAACCATAGCAATTTGATTCACTCAAAACGGATTTAAAATGAAGAAGTTATGGGTAAAACAAGATTGGATAATTTTTCTCATTTTAGCTACGTGAAAATTGGTATCAAAATCTATTCCAACCATAACTTAATCAACTTGTATTGTATATTATGTAATCTTGAGATACCATAGACACGTATACAATGTTTCGACCTATCATGTCGACACATCTATATATATTTCGGAACAACCATAGACACTCTATATGTGAATGTTGGAGTTAGCTATACAGGGTTGAGGTTGATTCCAAAATATATATAGTTTGAGTTGTGATCAATACTGAGATACGTATACACTGGGTCGTGGATTGATTCAAGATAATATTTATCGATTTATTTCTGTACATCTAACTGTGGACAACTAGTTGTAGGTTACTAACGAGGACAGCTGACTTAATAAACTTAAAACATCAAAATATATTAAAAGTGTTGTAAATATATTTTGAACATACTTTGATATATATGTATATATTGTTATAGGTTCGTGAATCAACCAGTGGCCAAGTCTTACTTCCCGACGAAGTAAAAATCTGTGAAAGTGAGTTATAGTCCCACTTTTAAAATCTAATATTTTTGGGATGAGAATACATGCAGGTTTTATAAATGATTTACAAAATAGACACAAGTACGTGAAACTACATTCTATGGTTGAATTATCGAAATCGAATATGCCCCTTTTTATTAAGTCTGGTAATCTAAGAATTAGGGAACAGACACCCTAATTGACGCGAATCCTAAAGATAGATCTATTGGGCCTAACAAACCCCATCCAAAGTACCGGATGCTTTAGTACTTCGAAATTTATATCATATCCGAAGGGTGTCCCGGAATGATGGGGATATTCTTATTTATGCATCTTGTTAATGTCGGTTACCAGGTATTCACCATATGAATGATTTTTATCTCTATGTATGGGATGTGTATTGAAATAAGAAATCTTGTGGTCTATTATTATGATTTGATATATATAGGTTAAACCTATAACTCACCAACATTTTTGTTGACGTTTTAAGCATGTTTATTCTCAGGTGATTATTAAGAGCTTCCGCTGTCGCATACTTAAATAAGGACGAGATTTGGAGTCCATGCTTGTATGATATTGTGTAAAAATTGCATTCAAGAAACTTATTTTGTTGTAACATATTTGTATTGTAAACCATTATGTAATGGTCGTGTGTAAACAGGATATTTTAGATTATCATTATTTGATAATCTACGTAAAGCTTTTTAAAACCTTTATCTATGAAATAAAGGTTATGGTTTGTTTTAAAAATGAATGCAGTCTTTGAAAAACGTCTCATATAGAGGTCAAAACCTCGCAACGAAATCAATTAATATGAAACGTTTTTAATCAATAAGAACGGGACATTTCAGTTGGTATCCGAGCGTTGGTCTTAGAGAACCAGAATTTTGCATTAGTGTGTCTTATCGAGTTTGTTAGGATGCATTAGTGAGTCTGGACTTCGACCGTGTTTACTTGAAAAATGATTGCTTAACCAATTTTGTTGGAAACTACATATTTTTAACATGTGAATATTATATGATATATTAATCTCTTAACGCGTTTGATATTATGTAATAGATGTCTACCTCTAGAACAAGTCCCATTGACTCACCTAATAATAATGAAGAGTCAAATGTAAATTGAAATGATTCGTGGACTGATTCACAAGTTCCCGAAGAGGAACCGGAAGAAGAGTCGGAACCGGAAGAAGAATCGGAACCGGAAGAAGAATCGGAACCGGATGAAGAAATAGAACCGGTGGGGGAAATAATAAAACGGTTAAGTAAAAGAAAATCCTCAACCAACCGACCAAGGTTAATTATGGTCAATGGTGTTTCCGCCAAGGAAGCAAAATATTGGGAGGATTACCAATTCTCCGATGAATCGGATTCCGACGAGAATTCCGATGATGTTATAGAAATTACCCCAACTGAATTTAAAAAGGCAAAAGAAAATAATAAGGGAAAGGGCATAAAAATAGAGAAATCTAATTCTAACCCCGATGAACTTTATATGTATCGTCAACCCCCGAAGTCCTTAAGTTGTAACAATGACCCGGGAACCTCTAAACCACCAGGTTTTTCTAAACCAATGTGGACAACGACGGCTCGTATTAGGGGAACATCATATATCCCTAGAAACTTGGAAAAACGAACCAAAACCGAAGAAGAAGAAACGAGCGAGTCGGAATAAGATAGTTGTATCCGTGTGGTGTAATATATGTAATATAGTGTGCTTATGCTTTATGATATATGTAAAAATTGCTTGTATTAATAAGTATTTTTTTTATGAATCTAACTCTTGTCTATTTTACAGTTTAAAAACACAAAATGGATAGACAACCCAATATTTTAAGAGACCTACCCGGAGACATGATTGATGAAATCTTGTCTAGAGTCGGCCAGAATTCCTCGGCACAACTATTTAAGGCGAGATCAGTTTGTAAGACATTCGAAGAACGTTCCAAGAATGTCTTGGTTTATAAGAGACTTTCGTTTGAAAGATGGGGGATATCACATTGGGAAACCCATAAGTTACGATGTGTTTACTTTGACGCATATATTGCGGGGAACCCAAATGCTATTTTACGCAACGGGTTAAGAAATTATTTTGACTCAATGTATCCGAATATAGGACTTCGTGATTTAGAAAAAGCGGCTAACATGCAACATAAAGAAGCATGCTATGCTTACGGGTTAGTAATGTTCGCTTCTCACCAAAGTGAGAAAAAGAACATCGGGCTACAACTATTAAACAAAACGTTCCCACAAGTGACGGAGTCGGTAATTGGGGTAAGAAATGAGATTTTTAGGTTATTACGGGACTGTTGGACATTACGTAACCCTCATCCCTTTGACGACGTTACAACACGCTGTCTTATCAACGGCCATAACGGTTATGTTCCACAAGACCAAGGATGGGAAGTAATCCTAGTAAAACCAGAATGCATGACTTGTTTCTGGACGTATGAATTACGTGTCTTTATTGCCTTTGCTGAACGACTTGTGTACTAGCTAGAATTATCTTCACAACTATCTTGTATCAAAGTTATTGTGTGCTATATTTCATGCTTTATGTAAAATAAGCGGTATTGTAAGTTTGTAAAATATTGTATAAAAGCTTGAACGCGAAATATTATTACAATCAGTTTTTCATATAGAATTGTAGTAGTTGAATTGTATATTAGCTACTAAGTATGAACTTAACGGGTAGGTACTACCCGAATTTAAACTTATAAAATGCTAATATGAAGAAAAAGCTTTTATAAATGAGTTCATATTATGCTACGAAATACTATTAACTACTCTTAACATTCTGTATGATTAACTTGTTCCATTTGACTATTTTGAAGGAAATGGCACCGACTACTCGACACACCGTGAATATGAATGAAGAGGAATTCCGTACTTTTTTAGCTTCAAACATAGCCGCAGTACAGGCTGCGCTACATACCAACAATAACCTTGGATCTAGCAGTACAGGAAATCGTGTAGGATGCACCTACAAAGAATTCACTGCCTGCAAACCTTTGGAATTTGATGGAACCGAAGGACCGATTGGATTGAAACGGTGGACCGAGAAGGTCGAATCGGTGTTTGCCATAAGTAAGTGTACTGAAGAGGACAAAGTGAAGTACGCTACGCATACCTTCACTGAAATGTCCCGTTCTTATTGATTAAAAACGTTCCATATTAATTAATTTCGTTGCGAGGTTTTGACCTCTATATGAGACGTTTTTCAAAGACTGCATTCATTTTTAAAACAAACCATAACCTTTATTTCATAAATAAAGGTTTAAAAAGCTTTACGTAGATTATCAAATAATGATAATCTAAAATATCATGTTTACACACGACCATTACATAATGGTTTACAATACAAATATGTTACATCGAAATCAGTTTCTTGAATGCAGTTTTTACACAATATCATACAAACATGGACGCCAAATCTTGTCCTTATTTTAGTATGCAACAGCGGAAGCTCTTAATATTCACCTGAGAATAAACATGCTTTAAACGTCAACAAAAATGTTGGTGAGTTATAGGTTTAACCTATATATATCAAATCGTAACAATAGACCACAAGATTTCATATTTCAATACACATCCCATACATAGAGATAAAAATCATTCATATGGTGAACACCTGGTAACCGACATTAACAAGATGCATATATAAGAATATCCCCATCATTCCGGGACACCCTTCGGATATGATATAAATTTCGAAGTACTAAAGCATCCGGTACTTTGGATGGGGCTTGTTGGGCCAGATAGATCTATCTTTAGGATTCGCGTCAATTAGGGTGTCTGTTCCCTAATTCTTAGATTACCAGACTTAATAAAAAGGGGCATATTCGATTCCGATAATTCAACCATAGAATGTAGTTTCACGTACTTGTGTCTATTTTGTAAATCATTTATAAAACCTGCATGTATTCTCATCCCAAAAATATTAGATTTTAAAAGTGGGACTATAACTCACTTTCACAGATTTTTACTTCGTCGGGAAGTAAGACTTGGCCACTGGTTGATTCACGAACCTATAACAATATATACATATATATATCAAAGTATGTTCAAAATATATTTACAACACTTTTAATATATTTTGATGTTTTAAGTTTATTAAGTCAGCTGTCCTCGTTAGTAACCTACAACTAGTTGTCCACAGTTAGATGTACAGAAATAAATTGATAAATATTATCTTGAATCAATCCACGACCCATTGTATACGTATCTCAGTATTGATCATAACTCAAACTATATATATTTTGGAATCAACCTCAACCCTGTATAGCTAACTCCAACATTCACATATAGAGTGTCTATGGTTGTTCCGAAATATATATAGATGTGTCGACATGATAGGTCGAAACATTGTATACGTGTCTATGGTATCTCAAGATTACATAATATACAATACAAGTTGATTAAGTTATGGTTGGAATAGATTTGTTACCAATTTTCACGTAGCTAAAATGAGAAAAATTATCCAATCTTGTTTTACCCATAACTTCTTCATTTTAAATCCGTTTTGAGTGAATCAAATTGCTATGGTTTCATATTGAACTCTATTTTATGAATCTAAACAGAAAAAGTATAGGTTTATAGTCGGAAAAATAAGTTAAAAGTCATTTTTGTAAAGGTAGTCATTTCAATCGAAAGAACGACGTCTAGATGACCATTTTAGAAAACATACTTCCACTTTGAGTTTAACCATAATTTTTGGATATAGTTTCATGTTCATAATAAAAATCATTTTCTCAGAATAACAACTTTTAAATCAAAGTTTATCATAGTTTTTAATTAACTAACCCAAAACAGCCCGCGGTGTTACTACGACGGCGTAAATCCGGTTTTACGGTGTTTTTCGTGTTTCCAGGTTTTAAATCATTAAGTTAGCATATCATATAGATATAGAACATGTGTTTTGTTGATTTTAAAAGTCAAGTTAGAAGGATTAACTTTTGTTTGCGAACAAGTTTAGAATTAACTAAACTATGTTCTAGTGATTACAAGTTTAAACCTTCGAATAAGATAGCTTTATATGTATGAATCGAATGATGTTATGAACATCATTACTACCTTAAGTTCCTTGGATAAACCTACTGGAAAAGAGAAAAATGGATCTAGCTTCAATGGATCCTTGGATGGCTCGAAGTTCTTGAAGCAGAATCATGACACGAAAACAAGTTCAAGTAAGATCATCACTTGAAATAAGATTGTTATAGTTATAGAAATTGAACCAAAGTTTGAATATGATTATTACCTTGTATTAGAATGATAACCTACTGTAAGAAACAAAGATTTCTTGAGGTTGGATGATCACCTTACAAGATTGGAAGTGAGCTAGCAAACTTGAAAGTATTCTTGATTTTATGAAACTAGAACTTTTGGAATTTATGAAGAACACTTAGAACTTGAGAGAGATCAATTAGATGAAGAAAATTGAAGAATGAAAGTGTTTGTAGGTGTTTTTGGTCGTTGGTGTATGGATTAGATATAAAGGATATGTAATTTTGTTTTCATGTAAATAAGTCATGAATGATTACTCATATTTTTGTAATTTTATGAGATATTTCATGCTAGTTGCCAAATGATGGTTCCCACATGTGTTAGGTGACTCACATGGGCTGCTAAAAGCTGATAATTGGAGTGTATATACCAATAGTACATACATCAAAAAGCTGTGTATTGTACGAGTACGAATACGGGTGCATACGAGTAGAATTGTTGATGAAACTGAACGAGGATGTAATTGTAAGCATTTTTGTTAAGTAGAAGTATTTTGATAAGTGTCTTGAAGTCTTTCAAAAGTGTATGAATACATATTAAAACACTACATGTATATACATTTTAACTGAGTCGTTAAGTCATCGTTAGTCGTTACATGTAAATGTTGTTTTGAAACCTTTAGGTTAACGATCTTGTTAAATGTTGTTAACCCAATGTTTATAATATCAAAAGAGATTTTAAATTATTATATTATCATGATATTATGATGTACGAATATCTTTTAATATGATATATATACATTAAATGACGTTACAACGATAATCGTTACATATATGTCTCGTTTCAAAATCATTAAGTTAGTAGTCTTGTTTTTACATATGTAGTTCATTGTTAATATACTTAATGATATGTTTACTTATCATAATATCATGTTAACTATATATATAACCATATATATGTCATCATATAGTTTTTACAAGTTTTAACGTTCGTGAATCACCGGTCAACTTGGGTGGTCAATTGTCTATATGAAACCTATTTCAATTAATCAAGTCTTAACAAGTTTGATTGCTTAACATGTTGGAAACATTTAATCATGTAAATATCAATCTCAATTAATATATATAAACATGGAAAAGTTCGGGTCACTACAGTACCTACCCGTTAAATAAATTTCGTCCCGAAATTTTAAGCTGTTGACGAATCTTCTGGAAATAGATGCGGGTATTTCTTCTTCATCTGATCTTTATGCTCCCAGGTGAACTCGGGTCCTCTACGAGCATTCCATCGAACCTTAACAATTGGTATCTTGTTTTGCTTAAGTCTTTTAACCTCACGATCCATTATTTCGACGGGTTCTTCGATGAATTGAAGTTTTTCGTTGATTTGGATTTCATCTAACGGAATAGTGAGATCTTCTTTAGCAAAACATTTCTTTAAATTCGAGACGTGGAAAGTGTTATGTACAGCCGCGAGTTGTTGAGGTAACTCAAGTCGGTAAGCTACTGGTCCGACACGATCAATAATCTTGAATGGTCCAATATACCTTGGATTTAATTTCCCTCGTTTACCAAATCGAACAACGCCTTTCCAAGGTGCAACTTTAAGCATGACCATCTCTCCAATTTCAAATTCTATATCTTTTCTTTTAATGTCAGCGTAACTCTTTTGTCGACTTTGGGCGGTTTTCAATCGTTGTTGAATTTGGATGATCTTCTTGGTAGTTTCTTGTATAATTTCCGGACCCGTAATCTGTCTATCCCCCACTTCACTCCAAAAAATCGGAGACCTGCACTTTCTACCATAAAGTGCTTCAAACGGTGCCATCTCAATGCTTGAATGGTAGCTGTTGTTGTAGGAAAATTCTGCTAACGGTAGATGTCGATCCCAACTGTTTCCGAAATCAATAACACATGCTCGTAGCATGTCTTCAAGCGTTTGTATCGTCCTTTCGCTCTGCCCATCAGTTTGTGGATGATAGGCAGTACTCATGTCTAGACGAGTTCCTAATGCTTGCTGTAATGTCTGCCAGAATCTTGAAATAAATCTGCCATCCCTATCAGAGATAATAGAGATTGGTATTCCATGTCTGGAGACGACTTCCTTCAAATACAGTTGTGCTAACTTCTCCATCTTGTCATCTTCTCTTATTGGCAGGAAGTGTGCTGATTTGGTGAGACGATCAACTATTACCCAAATAGTATCAAAACCACTTGCAGTCCTTGGCAATTTAGTGATGAAATCCATGGTAATGTTTTCCCATTTCCATTCTGGGATTTCGGGTTGTTGAAGTAGACCTGATGGTTTCTGATGCTCAGCTTTGACCTTAGAACACGTCAAACATTCTCCTACGTATTTAGCAACATCGGCTTTCATACCCGGCCACCAAAAATGTTTCTTGAGATCCTTGTACATCTTCCCCGTTCCAGGATGTATTGAGTATCTGGTTTTATGAGCTTCTCTAAGTACCATTTCTCTCATATCTCCAAATTTTGGTACCTAAATCCTTTCAGTCCTATACCGGGTTCCGTCTTCCCGAATATTAAGATGCTTCTCCGATCCTCTGGGTATTTCATCCTTTAAATTTCCCTCTTTTAAAACTCCTTATTGCGCCTCCTTTATTTGAGTAGTAAGGTTATTATGAATCATTATATTCATAGATTTTACTCGAATGGGTTCTCTGTCCTTCCTGCTCAAGGCATCGGCTACCACATTTGCCTTCCCCGGGTGGTAACGAATCTCAAAGTCGTAATCATTCAATAATTCAATCCACTTACGCTGCCTCATATTCAGTTGTTTCTGATTAAATATGTGTTGAAGACTTTTGTGGTCGGTATATATAATACTTTTGACCCCATATAAGTAGTGCCTCCAAGTCTTTAATGCAAAAACAACCGCGCCTAATTCCAAATCATGCGTCGTATAATTTTGTTCGTGAATCTTCAATTGTCTAGAAGCATAAGCAATCACCTTCGTTCGTTGCATTAATACACAACCGAGACCTTGCTTTGATGCGTCACAATAAATCACAAAATCATCATTCCCTTCAGGCAATGACAATATAGGTGCCGTAGTTAGCTTTTTCTTCAATAACTGAAACGCTTTCTCTTGTTCATCATTCCATTCAAATTTCTTCCCTTTATGCGTTAATGCAGTCAAGGGTTTTGCTATTCTGGAAAAGTCTTGGATGAACCTTCTGTAGTAACCAGTTAGTCCTAAAAACTGGTGTATGTGTTTCGGAGTTTTCGGGGTTTCCCACTTTTCAACAGTTTCTATCTTTGCCGGATCCACCTTAATGCCTTCTTTGTTCACTATGTGACCGAGGAATTGAACTTCTTCCAACCAAAATGCACACTTTGAAAACTTAGCGTACAATTCTTCCTTCCTCAATACTTCTAACACCTTTCTCAAATGTTCACCGTGTTCTTGGTCATTCTTTGAGTAAATAAGTATGTCATCAATGAAAACAATGACAAACTTGTCAAGGTATGGTCCACACACTCGGTTCATAAGGTCCATGAACACAGCTGGTGCATTAGTTAAACCAAACGGCATGACCATAAACTCGTAATGACCGTAACGTGTTCTGAAAGCAGTCTTTGGAATATCATCTTCTTTCACCCGCATTTGATGATACCCGGAACGTAAGTCAATCTTTGAATAAACAGACGAGCCTTGCAGTTGATCAAATAAGTCGTCGATTCTCGGTAATGGGTAGCGGTTCTTGATGGTAAGTTTGTTCAACTCTCGGTAGTCGATACACAACCTGAATGTACCATCTTTCTTCTTGACAAACAAAACAGGAGCTCCCCACGGTGATGTGCTTGGTCGAATGAAACCACGCTCTAAAAGTTCTTGTAATTGGCTTTGCAGTTCTTTCATCTCGCTGGGTGCGAGTCTGTAAGGAGCACGAGCTATTGGTGCAGCTCCTGGTACAAGATCTATTTGAAATTCAACGGATCGATGTGGGGGTAATCCCGGTAATTCTTTCGGAAATACATCGGGAAATTCTTTTGCGACGGGAACATCATTGATGCTCTTTTCTTCAGTTTGTACTTTCTCGACGTGTGCTAGAACAGCATAGCAACCTTTTCTTATTAGTTTTTGTGCCTTCAAATTACTAATAAGATGTAGCTTCGTGTTGCCCTTTTCTCCGTACACCATTAAGGGTTTTCCTTTTTCTCGTATAATGCGAATTGCATTTTTGTAACAAACGATCTCTGCTTTCACTTCTTTCAACCAGTCCATACCGATTATCACATCAAAACTCCCTAACTCTACTGGTATCAAATCAATCTTAAATGTTTCTCTAACCAGTTTAATTTCTCGATTCCGACATATATTATCTGCTGAAATTAATTTACCATTTGCTAATTCGAGTAAAAATTTACTATCCAAAGGCGTCAATGGACAACTTAATTTAGCACAAAAATTTCTACTCATATAGCTTCTATCCGCACCCGAATCAAATAAAACGTAAGCAGGTTTATTGTCAATAAGAAACATACTCGTAACAAGCTCCGGGTCTTCCTGTGCCTCTGCCGCATTAATATTGAAAACTCTTCCGCGGCCTTGTCCATTCGTGTTCTCCTGGTTCGGGCAATTTCTAATGATGTGGCCCGGTTTTCCACATTTATAACAAACTACATTGGCATAACTTGCTCCGACACTACTTGCTCCGCCATTACTCGTTCCGACACCATTTGTTCCTTTCGTTCTATTAACCCCTGGTCCGTAGACCTCACACTTCGCTGCGCTATGACCATTTCTTTTACACTTGTTGCAAAATTTGGTGCAGAACCCCGAGTGATACTTTTCACACCTTTGGCATAGCTGCTTCTGATTGTTGTTGTTGTTGCGGTTATTATTGTTATTGGGATGATTGTTGTAGTTGCTGTTGTTGTTGTTGTTGTTGTTGTTGGGCCGTTTGTTGTAATTGCGATTGATGTTGCGATTGTTGGGATAATTGTTGCGATTATTGTTGTAATTGCTTTTGTTGTTGTATTGGTGATTCTTATCAACGTTTTCCTCCCACTTTCTTTTGACTTGCTTCACATTGGCCTCTTCAGCAGTCTGTTCTTTAATCCTTTCTTCAATCTAGTTCACTAGTTTGTGAGCCATTCTACATGCCTGTTGTATGGAGGTGGGCTCGTGTGAACTTATATCTTCTTGGATTCTTTCCGGTAATCCTTTCACAAACGCATCGATCTTCTCTTCCTCATCTTCGAATGTTCCCGGACACAATAGGCACAATTCTGTGAATCGTCTTTCGTATGTGGTAATATCAAATCCTTGGGTTCGTAACCCTCTAAGTTCTGTCTTGAGCTTATTGACCTCGGTTCTGGGACGGTACTTCTCGTTCATCAAGTGCTTGAATGCTGACCACGGTAGTGCGTACGCATCGTCTTGTCCCACTTGCTCTAGATAGGTATTCCACCATGTTAACGCAGAACCTGTGAAGGTATGCGTAGCGTAATTCACTTTGTCCTCTTCAGTACACTTACTTATGGCAAACACCGATTCGACCTTCTCAGTCCACCGTTTCAATCCGATCGGTCCTTCGGTTCCATTAAATTCCAAAGGTTTGCAGGCAGTGAATTCTTTGTAGGTGCATCCTACACGATTTCCTGTACTGCTAGATCCAAGGTTATTGTTGGTATGTAGCGCAGCCTGTACTGCGGCTATGTTTGAAGCTAGAAAAGTACGGAATTCCTCTTCATTCATATTCACGGTGTGTCGAGTAGTCGGTGCCATTGCCTTCAAAATAGTCAAATGGAACAAGTTAATCATACAGAATATTAAGAGTAGTTAATAGTATTTCGTAGCATAATATGAACTCATTTATAAAAGCTTTTTCTTCATATTAGCGTTTTATAAGTTTAAATTCGGGTAGTACCTACTCGTTAAGTTCATACTTAGTAGCTAATATACAATTCAACTACTACAATTCTATATGAAAAACTGATTATAATAATATTTCGCGTTCAAACTTTTACACAATATTTTACAAACTTACAATACCGCTTATTTTACATATAGCATGAAATATAGCACACAATAAATTTGATACAAGATGGTTGTGAAGATAATTCTAGCTAGTACACAAGTCGTTCAGCAAAGGCAATAAAGACACGTAATTCATACGTCCAGAAAAAAGTCATGCATTCTGGTTTTACTAGGATTACTTCCCATCCTTGGTCTTGTGGAACATAACCGTTATGGCCGTTGATAAGACAGCGTGTTGTAACGTCGTCAAAGGGACGAGGGTTACGTAATGTCCAACAGTCCCGTAACAATCTAAAAACCTCATTTCTTACCCCAATTACCGACTCCGTCACTTGTGGGAATGTTTTGTTTAATAGTTGTAGCCCGATGTTCTTGTTCTCACTTTGGTGAGAAGCGAACATTACTAATCCGTAAGCATAACATGCTTCTTTATGTTGCATGTTAGCCGCTTTTTCTAAATCACGAAGTCCAATATTCGGATATATTGAGTCAAAATAATTTCTTAACCCATTGCGTAAAATAGCATTTGGGTTCCCCGCAATATATGCGTCAAAGTAAACACATCGTAACTTATGGATTTCCCAATGTGATATCCCCCATCTTTCGAACGAAAGTCTTTTATAAACCAAGGCATTCTTGGAACGTTCTTCGAATGTCTTACAAACTGATCTCGCCTTAAATAGTTGTGCCGAAGAATTCTGACCGACTCTAGACAAGATTTCATCAATCATGTCTCCGGGTAGGTCTCTTAAAATATTGGGTTGTCTATCCATTTTGTGTTTTTATACTGTAAAATAGACAAGAGTTAGATTCATAAAAAAATACTTATTAATACAAGCAATTTTTACATATATCATAAAGCATAAGCACACTATATTACATATATTACACCACACGAATACAACTATCTTATTCCGACTTGCTTGTTTCTTCTTCTTCGGTTTTGGTTCGTTTTGCCAAGTTTCTAGGGATATATGATGTTCCCCTAATATGAGCCGTAATTTTCCACATTGGTTTAGAAAAACCTGGTGGTTTAGAGGTTCCCGGGTCATTGTTACAACTTAAGGACTTCGGGGGTTGACGATACATATAAAGTTCATCGGGGTTGGAATTAGATTTCTCTATTTTTATGCCCTTTCCCTTATTATTTTCTTTTGACTTTTTAAATTCAGTTGGGGTAATTTCTATAACATCATCAGAATTCTCGTCGGAATCCGATTCATCGGAGAATTGGTAATCCTCCCAATATTTTGCTTCCTTGGCGGAAACACCATTGACTATAATTAACCTTGGTCGGTTGGTTGAGGATTTTCTTTTACTTAACCGTTTTATTATTTCCCCCACCGGTTCTATTTCTTCATCCGGTTCCGATTCTTCTTCCGGTTCCGATTCTTCTTCCGGTTCCTCTTCGGGAACTTGTGAATCAGTCCACGAATCATTCCAATTTACATTTGACTCTTCATTATTATTAGGTGAGTCAATGGGACTTGTTCTAGAGGTAGACATCTATCACATAATATCAAACGCGTTAAGAGATTAATATATCACATAATATTCACATGTTAAAAATATATAGTTTCCAACAAAATTTGTTAAGCAATCATTTTTCAAGTAAACACGGTCGAAGTCCAGACTCACTAATGCATCCTAACAAACTCGATAAGACACACTAATGCAAAATTATGGTTCTCTAAGACCAACGCTCGGATACCAACTGAAATGTCCCGTTCTTATTGATTAAAAACGTTCCATATTAATTGATTTCGTTGCGAGGTTTTGACCTCTATATGAGACGTTTTTCAAAGACTGCATTCATTTTTAAAACAAACCATAACCTTTATTTCATAAATAAAGGTTTAAAAAGCTTTACGTAGATTATCAAATAATGATAATCTAAAATATCATGTTTACACACGACCATTACATAATGGTTTACAATACAAATATGTTACATCGAAATCAGTTTCTTGAATGCAGTTTTTACACAATATCATACAAACATGGACGCCAAATCTTGTCCTTATTTTAGTATGCAACAGCGGAAGCTCTTAATATTCACCTGAGAATAAACATGCTTTAAACGTCAACAAAAATGTTGGTGAGTTATAAGTTTAACCTATATATATCAAATCGTAACAATAGACCACAAGATTTCATATTTCAATACACATCCCATACATAGAGATAAAAATCATTCATATGGTGAACACCTGGTAACCGACATTAACAAGATGCATATATAAGAATATCCCCATCATTCCGGGACACCCTTCGGATATGATATAAATTTCGAAGTACTAAAGCATCCGGTACTTTGGATGGGGCTTGTTGGGCCCGATAGATCTATCTTTAGGATTCGCGTCAATTAGGTTGTCTGTTCCCTAATTCTTAGATTACCAGACTTAATAAAAAGGGGCATATTCGATTCCGATAATTCAACCATAGAATGTAGTTTCACGTACTTGTATCTATTTTGTAAATCATTTATAAAACCTGCATGTATTCTCATCCCAAAAATATTAGATTTTAAAAGTGGGACTATAACTCACTTTCACAGATTTTTACTTCGTCGGGAAGTAAGACTTGGCCACTGGTTGATTCAAGAACCTATAACAATATATACATATATATATCAAAGTATGTTCAAAATATATTTACAACACTTTTAATATATTTTGATGTTTTAAGTTTATTAAGTCAGCTGTCCTCGTTAGTAACCTACAACTAGTTGTCCACAGTTAGATGTACAGAAATAAATTGATAAATATTATCTTGAATCAATCCACGACCCAGTGTATACGTATCTCAGTATTGATCACAACTCAAACTATATATATTTTGGAATCAACCTCAACCCTGTATAGCTAACTCCAACATTCACATATAGAGTGTCTATGGTTGTTCCGAAATATATATAGATGTGTCGACATGATAGGTCGAAATATTGTATACGTGTCTATGGTATCTCAAGATTACATAATATACAATACAAGTTGATTAAGTTATGGTTGGAATAGATTTGTTACCAATTTTCACGTAGCTAAAATGAGAAAAATTATCCAATCTTGTTTTACCCATAACTTCTTCATTTTAAATCCGTTTTGAGTGAATCAAATTGCTATGGTTTCATATTGAACTCTATTTTATGAATCTAAACAGAAAAAGTATAGGTTTATAGTCGGAAAAATAAGTTACAAGTCATTTTTGTAAAGGTAGTCATTTCAGTCGAAAGAACGACGTCTAGATGACCATTTTAGAAAACATACTTCCACTTTGAGTTTAACCATAATTTTTGGATATAGTTTCATGTTCATAATAAAAATCATTTTCTCAGAATAACAACTTTTAAATCAAAGTTTATCATAGTTTTTAATTAACTAACCCAAAACAGCCCGCGGTGTTACTACGACGGCGTAAATCCGGTTTTACGGTGTTTTTCGTGTTTCCAGGTTTTAAATCATTAAGTTAGCATATCATATAGATATAGAACATGTGTTTAGTTGATTTTAAAAGTCAAGTTAGAAGGATTAACTTTTGTTTGCGAACAAGTTTAGAATTAACTAAACTATGTTCTAGTGATTACAAGTTTAAACCTTCGAATAAGATAGCTTTATATGTATGAATCGAATGATGTTATGAACATTATTACTACCTTAAGTTCCTTGGATAAACCAACTGGAAAAGAGAAAAATGGATCTAGCTTCAATGGATCCTTGGATGGCTCGAAGTTCTTGAAGCAGAATCATGACACGAAAACAAGTTCAAGTAAGATCATCACTTGAAATAAGATTGTTATAGTTATAGAAATTGAACCAAAGTTTGAATATGATTATTACCTTGTATTAGAATGATAACCTACTGTAAGAAACAAAGATTTCTTGAGGTTGGATGATCACCTTACAAGATTGGAAGTGAGCTAGCAAACTTGAAAGTATTCTTGATTTTATGAAACTAGAACTTTTGGAATTTATGAAGAACACTTAGAACTTGAAGATAGAACTTGAGAGAGATCAATTAGATGAAGAAAATTGAAGAATGAAAGTGTTTGTAGGTGTTTTTGGTCGTTGGTGTATGGATTAGATATAAAGGATATGTAATTTTGTTTTCATGTAAATAAGTCATGAATGATTACTCATATTTTTGTAATTTTATGAGATATTTCATGCTAGTTGCCAAATGATGGTTCCCACATGTGTTAGGTGACTCACATGGGCTGCTAAGAGCTGATCATTGGAGTGTATATACCAATAATACATACATCTAAAAGCTGTGTATTGTACGAGTACGAATACGGGTGCATACGAGTAGAATTGTTGATGAAACTGAACGAGAATGTAATTGTAAGCATTTTTGTTAAGTAGAAGTATTTTGATAAGTGTCTTGAAGTCTTTAAAAAGTGTATGAATACATATTAAAATACTACATGTATATACATTTTAACTGAGTCGTTAAGTCATCGTTAGTCGTTACATGTAAATGTTGTTTTGAAACCTTTAGGTTAACGATCTTGTTAAATGTTGTTAACCCAATGTTTATAATATCAAAAGAGATTTTAAATTATTCTATTATCATGATATTATGATGTACGAATATCTTTTAATATGATATATATACATTAAATGTCGTTACAACGATAATCGTTACATATATGTCTCGTTTCAAAATCATTAAGTTAGTAGTCTTGTTTTTACATATGTAGTTCATTGTTAATATACTTAATGATATGTTTACTTATCATAATATCATGTTAACTATATATATAACCATATATATGTCATCATATAGTTTTTACAAGTTTTAACGTTCGTGAATCACCGGTCAACTTGGGTGGTCAATTGTCTATATGAAACCTATTTCAATTAATCAAGTCTTAACAAGTTTGATTGCTTAACATGTTGGAAACATTTAATCATGTAAATATCAATCTCAATTAATATATATAAACATGGAAAAGTTCGGGTCACTACCTTCACAGGTTCTGCGTTAACATGGTGGAATACCTATCTAGAGCAAGTGGGACAAGACGATGCGTAAGCACTACCGTGGTCAGCATTCAAGCACTTGATGAACGAGAAGTACCGTCCCAGAACCGAGGTCAATAAGCTCAAGACAGAACTTAGAGGGTTATGAACCCAAGGATTTGATATTACCACATACGAAAGACGATTTACAGAATTGTGCCTATTGTGTCCGGGAGCATTCGAAGATGAGGAAGAGAAGATTGACGCGTTTGTGAAAGGATTACCGGAAAGAATCCAAGAAGATATAAGTTCACACGAGCCCGCCTCCATGCAACAGGCATGTAGAATGGCTCACAAACTAGTGAACCAGATTGAAGAAAGAATTAAAGAACAGACTACTGAAGAGGCCAATGTGAAGCAAGTCAAAAGAAAGTGGGAGGAAAACGGTGATAAGAATCACCAATACAACAACAACAACAATTACAACAATAATCCCAACAATTATCCCAACAATCGCAACATCAATCGCAACTACAACAACAACAACAACAACAACAACAACAACAACAACAACAACAACAACAGCAGCAACTACAACAATCATCCCAACAACAATAATAACCGCAACAACAACAACAATCAGAAGCAGCTATGCCAAAGGTGTGACAAGTATCACTCGGGGTTCTGCACCAAATTTTGCAACAAGTGTAAAAGAAATGGTCATAGCGCAGCGAAGTGTGAGGTCTACGGACCAGGGGTTAATAGAACGAAAGGAACAAATGGTGTCGGAACGAGTAATGGCGGAGCAAGTAGTGTCGGAGCAAGTTATGCCAATGTAGTTTGTTATAAATGTGGAAAACCGGGCCACATTATTAGAAATTGCCCGAACCGGGAGAACACGAATGGACAAGGCCGCGGAAGAGTTTTCAATATTAATGCGGCAGAGGCACAAGAAGACCCGGAGCTTGTTACGGGTACGTTTCTTATTGACAATAAATCTGCTTACGTTTTATTTGATTCGGGTGCGGATAGAAGCTATATGAGTAGAGATTTTTGTGCTAAATTAAGTTGTCCATTGATGCCTTTGGATAGTAAATTTTTACTCGAATTAGCAAATGGTAAATTAATTTCAGTAGATAATATATGTCGGAATCGAGAAATTAAACTGGTTAGCGAAACATTTAAGATTGATTTGATACCAGTAGAGTTAGGGAGTTTTGATGTGATAATCGGTATGAACTGGTTGAAAGAAGTGAAAGCAGAGATCGTTTGTCACAAAAATGCAATTCGCATTATACGAGAAAAAGGAAAACCCTTAATGGTGTACGGAGAAAAGGGCAACACGAAGCTACATCTTATTAGTAATTTGAAGGCACAAAAACTAATAAGAAAAGGTTGCTATGCTGTTCTAGCACACGTCGAGAAAGTACAAACTGAAGAAAAGAGCATCAATGATGTTCCCATTGCAAAAGAATTTCCCGATGTATTTCCGAAAGAATTACCGGGATTACCCCCACATCGATCCGTTGAATTTCAAATAGATCTTGTACCAGGAGCTGCACCAATAGCTCGTGCTCCTTACAGACTCGCACCCAACGAGATGAAAGAACTGCAAAGCCAATTACAAGAACTTTTAGAGCGTGGTTTCATTCGACCAAGCACATCACCGTGGGGAGCTCCTGTTTTGTTTGTCAAGAAGAAAGATGGTACATTCAGGTTGTGTATCGACTACCGAGAGTTGAACAAACTTACCATCAAGAACCGCTACCCACTACCGAGAATCGACGACTTATTTGATCAACTACAAGGCTCATCTGTTTATTCAAAGATTGACTTACGTTCCGGGTATCATCAAATGCGGGTGAAAGAAGATGATATTCCAAAAACTGCTTTCAGAACACGTTACGGTCATTACGAGTTTATGGTCATGCCGTTTGGTTTAACTAATGCACCAGCTGTGTTCATGGACCTTATGAACCGAGTGTGTGGACCATACCTTGACAAGTTTGTCATTGTTTTCATTGATGACATACTTATTTACTCAAAGAATGACCAAGAACACGGTGAACATTTGAGAAAGGTGTTAGAAGTATTGAGGAAGGAAGAATTGTACGCTAAGTTTTCAAAGTGTGCATTTTGGTTGGAAGAAGTTCAATTCCTCGGTCACATAGTGAACAAAGAAGGTATTAAGGTGGATCCGGCAAAGATAGAAACTGTTGAAAAGTGGGAAACCCCGAAAACTCCGAAACACATACGCCAGTTTTTAGGACTAGCTGGTTACTACAGAAGGTTCATCCAAGACTTTTCCAGAATAGCAAAACCCTTGACTGCATTAACGCATAAAGGGAAGAAATTTGAATGGAATGATGAACAAGAGAAAGCGTTTCAGTTATTGAAGAAAAAGCTAACTACGGCACCTATATTGTCATTGCCTGAAGGGAATGATGATTTTGTGATTTATTGTGACGCATCAAAGCAAGGTCTTGGTTGTGTATTAATGCAACGAACGAAGGTGATTGCTTATGCGTCTAGACAATTGAAGATTCACGAACAAAATTATACGACGCATGATTTGGAATTAGGTGCGGTTGTTTTTGCATTAAAGACTTGGAGGCACTACTTATATGGGGTCAAAAGTATTATATATACCAAGGTTGCAAAAGACGCGAGACGGGGTCGAGACGGTCGGGTCCTAAAAGGGTCGAGACGGGGTCGAGACGGAGGTCTATACGGATGTTGACTAACGTTGACTTTTAAATAAAAATGTTATATATTATATATATATATTGTACATTACATTATTTCAAACATAAGCATTTCACACATGTTTAAATACTTCAACATTTCAAACATAAAAAAAAGAAACCCTAAGTAATAGCACAACGTTTAATTTTTTTTTTTATAAAAAATAAAAAAAAACTTGAAAAAAATCAGAAAAACCCGTTTTTTCCCGTCTCGGACCGTGTTTGACCGTCTTTTGACCGTTTTTTGGCCGATTTCCATTTTTTCAAATGTTTTATGTATAAACGGGACGGGGCACTCTAAAATCCGTCTACACCCCCGTTTTTTCCGTTTTTTACAACACTGATATATACCGACCACAAAAGTCTTCAACACATATTTAATCAGAAACAACTGAATATGAGGCAGCGTAGGTGGATTGAATTATTGAATGATTACGACTTTGAGATTCGTTACCACCCGGGGAAGGCAAATGTGGTAGCCGATGCCTTGAGCAGGAAGGACAGAGAACCCATTCGAGTAAAATCTATGAATATAATGATTCATAATAACCTTACTACTCAAATAAAGGAGGCGCAACAAGGAGTTTTAAAAGAGGAAAATTTAAAGGATGAAATACCCAAAGGATCGGAGAAGCATCTTAATATTCGGGAAGACGGAACCCGGTATAGGGCTGAAAGGATTTGGGTACCAAAATTTGGAGATATGAGAGAAATGGTACTTAGAGAAGCTCATAAAACCAGATACTCAATACATCCTGGAACGGGAAAGATGTACAAGGATCTCAAGAAACATTTTTGGTGGCCGGGTATGAAAGCTGATGTTGCTAAATACGTGGGAGAATGTTTGACGTATTCTAAGGTCAAAGCTGAGCATCAGAAACCATCAGGTCTACTTCAACAACCCGAAATCCCGGAATGGAAATGGGAAAACATTACCATGGATTTCATCACTAAATTGCCAAGGACTGCAAGTGGTTTTGATACTATTTGGGTAATAGTTGATCGTCTCACCAAATCAGCACACTTCCTGCCAATAAGAGAAGATGACAAGATGGAGAAGTTAGCATGACTGTATTTGAAGGAAGTCGTCTCCAGACATGGAATACCAATCTCTATTATCTCTGATAGGGATGGCAGATTTATTTCAAGATTCTGGCAGACATTACAGTAAGCATTAGGAACTCGTCTAGACATGAGTACTGCCTATCATCCACAAACTGATGGGCAGAGTGAAAGGACGATACAAACGCTTGAAGACATGCTACGAGCATGTGTTATTGATTTCGGAAACAGTTGGGATCGACATCTACCGTTAGCAGAATTTTCCTACAACAACAGCTACCATTCAAGCATTGAGATGGCGCCGTTTGAAGCACTTTATGGTAGAAAGTGCAGGTCTCCGATTTGTTGGAGTGAAGTGGGGGATAGACAGATTACGGGTCCAGAAATTATACAAGAAACTACCGAGAAGATCATCCAAATTCAACAACGGTTGAAAACCGCCCAAAGTCGACAAAAGAGCTACGCTGACATTAAAAGAAAAGATATAGAATTTGAAATTGGAGAGATGGTCATGCTTAAAGTTGCACCTTGGAAAGGCGTTGTTCGATTTGGTAAACGAGGGAAATTAAATCCAAGGTATATTGGACCATTCAAGATTATTGATCGTGTCGGACCAGTAGCTTACCGACTTGAGTTACCTCAACAACTCGCGGCTGTACATAACACTTTCCACGTCTCGAATTTGAAGAAATGTTTTGCTAAAGAAGATCTCACTATTCCGTTAGATGAAATCCAAATCAACGAAAAACTTCAATTCATCGAAGAACCCGTTGAAATAATGGATCGTGAGGTTAAAAGACTTAAGCAAAACAAGATACCAATTGTTAAGGTTCGATGGAATGCTTGTAGAGGACCCGAGTTCACCTGGGAGTGTGAAGATCAGATGAAGAAGAAATACCCGCATCTATTTCCAGAAGATTCGTCAACACCTTCAACAGCTTAAAATTTCGGGACGAAATTTATTTAACGGGTAGGTACTGTAGTGACCCGAACTTTTCCATGTTTATATATATTAATTGAGATTGATATTTACATGATTAAATGTTTCCAACATGTTAAGCAATCAAACTTGTTAAGACTTGATTAATTGAAATAGGTTTCATATAGACAATTGACCACCCAAGTTGACCGGTGATTCACGAACGTTAAAACTTGTAAAAACTATATGATGACATATATATGGTTATATATATAGTTAACATTATATTATGATAAGTAAACATATCATTAAGTATATTAACAATGAACTACATATGTAAAAACAAGACTACTAACTTAATGATTTTGAAACGAGACATATATGTAACGATTATCGTTGTAACGACATTTAATGTATATATATCATATTAAGAGATATTCGTACATCATAATATCATGATAATATAATAATTTAAAATCTCTTTTGATATTATAAACATTGGGTTAACAACATTTAACAAGATCGTTAACCTAAAGGTTTCAAAACAACATTTACATGTAACGACTAACGATGACTTAACGACTCAGTTAAAATGTATATACATGTAGTGTTTTAATATGTATTTATACACTTTCGAAAGACTTCAATACACATATCAAAATACTTCTACTTAACAAAAATGCTTACAATTACATCCTCGTTCAGTTTCATCAACAATTCTACTCGTATGCACCCGTATTCGTACTCGTACAATACACAGCTTTTAGATGTATGTACTATTGGTATATACACTCCAATGATCAGCTCTTAGCAGCCCATGTGAGTCACCTAACACATGTGGGAACCATCATTTGGCAACTAGCATGAAATATCTCATAAAATTACAAAAATATGAGTAATCATTCATGACTTATTTACATGAAAACAAAATTACATATCCTTTATATCTAATCCATACACCAACGACCAAAAACACCTACAAACACTTTCATTCTTCAATTTTATTCATCTAATTGATCTCTCTCAAGTTCTATCTTCAAGTTCTAAGTGTTCTTCATAAATTCCAAAAGTTCTAGTTTCATAAAATCAAGAATACTTTCAAGTTTGCTAGCTCACTTCCAATCTTGTAAGGTGATCATCCAACCTCAAGAAATCTTTGTTTCTTACAGTAGGTTATCATTCTAATACAAGGTAATAATCATATTCAAACTTTGGTTCAATTTCTATAACTATAACAATCTTATTTCAAGTGATGATCTTACTTGAACTTGTTTTCGTGTCATGATTCTGCTTTAAGAACTTCGAGCCATCCAAGGATCCATTGAAGCTAGATCCATTTTTCTCTCTTCCAGTAGGTTTATCCAAGGAAATTAAGGTAGTAATGATGTTCATAACATCATTCGATTCATACATATAAAGCTATCTTATTCGAAGGTTTAAACTTGTAATCACTAGAACATAGTTTAGTTAATTCTAAACTTGTTCGCAAACAAAAGTTAATCCTTCTAACTTGACTTTTAAAATCAACTAAACACATTTTCTATATCTATATGATATGCTAACTTAATGATTTAAAACCTGGAAACACGAAAAACACCGTAAAACCGGATTTACGCCGTCGTAGTAACACCGCGGGCTGTTTTGGGTTAGTTAATTAAAAACTATGATAAAATTTGATTTAAAAGTTGTTATTCTGAGAAAATAATTTTTATTATAAACATGAAACTATATCCAAAAATTATGGTTAAACTCAAAGTGGAAGTATGTTTTCTAAAATGGTCATCTAGACGTCGTTCTTTCGACTGAAATGACTACCTTTACAAAAACGACTTGTAACTTATTTTTCTGACTATAAACCTATACTTTTTCTGTTTAGATTCATAAAATATAGTTCAATATGAAACCATAGCAATTTGATTCACTCAAAACGGATTTAAAATGAAGAAGTTATGGGTAAAACAAGATTGGATAATTTTTCTCATTTTAGCTACGTGAAAATTGGTAACAAATCTATTCCAACCATAACTTAATCAACTTGTATTGTATATTATGTAATCTTGAGATACCATAGACACGTATACAATGTTTCGACCTATCATGTCGACACATCTATATATATTTCAGAACAACCATAGACACTCTATATGTGAATGTTGGAGTTAGCTATACAGGGTTGAGGTTGATTCCAAAATATATATAGTTTGAGTTGTGATCAATACTGAGATACGTATACACTGGGACGTGGATTGATTCAAGATAATATTTATCGATTTATTTCTGTACATCTAACTGTGGACAACTAGTTGTAGGTTACTAACGAGGACAGCTGACTTAATAAACTTAAAACATCAAAATATATTAAAAGTGTTGTAAATATATTTTGAACATACTTTGATATATATGTATATATTGTTATAGGTTCGTGAATCAACCAGTGGCCAAGTCTTACTTCCCGACGAAGTAAAAATCTGTGAAAGTGAGTTATAGTCCCACTTTTAAAATCTAATATTTTTGGGATGAGAATACATGCAGGTTTTATAAATGATTTACAAAATAGACACAAGTACGTGAAACTACATTCTATGGTTGAATTATCGAAATCGAATATGCCCCTTTTTATTAAGTCTGGTAATCTAAGAATTAGGGAACAGACACCCTAATTGACGCGAATCCTAAAGATAGATCTATTGGGCCTAACAAACCCCATCCAAAGTACCGGATGCTTTAGTACTTCGAAATTTATATCATATCCGAAGGGTGTCCCGGAATGATGGGGATATTCTTATTTATGCATCTTGTTAATGTCGGTTACCAGGTATTCACCATATGAATGATTTTTATCTCTATGTATGGGATGTGTATTGAAATAAGAAATCTTGTGGTCTATTATTATGATTTGATATTTATAGGTTAAACCTATAACTCACCAACATTTTTGTTGACGTTTTAAGCATGTTTATTCTCAGGTGATTATTAAGAGCTTCCGCTGTCGCATACTTAAATAAGGACGAGATTTGGAGTCCATGCTTGTATGATATTGTGTAAAAACTGCATTCAAGAAACTTATTTTGTTGTAACATATTTGTATTGTAAACCATTATGTAATGGTCGTGTGTAAACAGGATATTTTAAAT
Organism: Rutidosis leptorrhynchoides; assembly: GCF_046630445.1. Lineage (NCBI taxonomy): Eukaryota > Viridiplantae > Streptophyta > Magnoliopsida > Asterales > Asteraceae > Rutidosis > Rutidosis leptorrhynchoides. The sequence goes on from NC_092335.1 coordinate 101,336,670, forward strand.
TATCATTATTTGATAATCTACGTAAAGCTTTTTAAAACCTTTATCTATGAAATAAAGGTTATGGTTTGTTTTAAAAATGAATGCAGTCTTTGAAAAACGTCTCATATAGAGGTCAAAACCTCGCAACGAAATCAATTAATATGGAACGTTTTTAATCAATAAGAACAGGACATTTCATTTTCCTCCTCCGTGGAGACACCACAAACCATTTTTAACTTAGGTCCATTTGTTGCTGATTTTCTTTTATTTAATAGTTTTTCTGTAGTTATTAATATTTCTTCCTTCGGAACCTCTTCTTCTTCCGGTTCCTCTTCTTCTGGTTCCTCTTCTTCCGGTTCCTCTTCTTCCGGTTCCTCTTCTACCGAAAACGGTAGGCGGCTATGACACTATCTGGGTTATTGTTGTCCTTCTTGAAATGTCCCGTTCATATCGATTATAAACGTTTCATATTAATTGGTTTCTTTGTGAGGTTTTGACCTCTATATGAGACGTTTTTCAAAGACTGCATTCGATTTTAAAACAAACCATAACCTTTATTTTATCAATAAAGGTTTAAAAAATATTACGTAGATTATCAAGTAATGATAATCTACAATATATCGTTTACACATGACCATTACATAATGGTTTACAATGATAATATGTTACATCAAAATAAGTTCTTGAATGCAGTTTTTAAACAATATTGTACAAACATGGACTCCAAATCTTGTCCTTAATTTAGTATGCAACAGCGGAAGCTCTTAACAATCACCTGAGAATAAACATGCTTAAAACATCAACAAAAATGTTGGTGAGTTATAGGTTTAACCTATATATTTATCAAATCGTATTAATAGACCACAAGATTTCATATTTCCATTTCTCATAAACAACATGCATGCATAATAGCAATCTGCATAAAAAATCATTCATATGGTGAACACCTGGTAACCGACATTAACAAGATGCATATAGAATATCCCATCATTCTGGGACATCCTTCGGACATGATAATTTCGAAGTACTAAAGCATCCACAACAACGGATGGGGCTTTTTGGGCCCAATAGATCTATCTTTAGGATTCGCGTCAATTAGGGGCCAGTTCCCTAATTCTTAGGCTACCAAGCTAAAAGGGGCATATTCGGCTTCGATCATTCAACCATAAAATGTAGTTTCACGTACTTGTGTCTATTTTGCAAAACATTTATAAAAATGCATGTATTCTCATCCCAAAAATATTAGATTTTAAAAGTAGGACTATAACTCACTTTCACAGATTTTTTCTTCGTCGAAAAATAACACTTGGCCACTGGTCGATTCACGAACCTATAACAAATATATATATATATATATATATATATATATATATATATATATATATATCAAAGTATGATATAAATATATTTATACCATATTTTATTACGTTTTAATGATTTAAGTTTGTTAAGTTAACAGTCCAACGTTAGTAGCCCACAATTAGTTGTCCACAGTTAGTAGTACTGAAATAAATCAATATAATATCTCGAATCAATCCACGACCCAGTGTATACAAGTCTCAGCCTCGATCACAACTTAAAGTATATATATTATTTTGGAATCAACCTCAACCCTGTATAGCTAACTCGATCATTACCGCATATAGACTGTTTATGGTTGTTCCAAATAATATATATAGATGACGTCGATATGATATGTCAAAATATTGTATACGTGTCTATTGTCTATCAAGATTACATAATATATGTTAGAATACATGTATAAACAATATAAGTTTGTTAAGTTATGGTTAGTATAGATTTGTTACAGAGTTTCACGTAGCTAAAACTAGTAATTTTTACCAATTTTGTTTTACCCATCATTTCTTCGTTTTAAATCCGTTTTGAATGAATCTAGTTGTTATGGTTTCATATCGAACTTGAATTTATGAAAATAAACAGAAAAAGTGATGGTTTATAGTCATAGTTACAGGTTACAAGTCATTTTTGTAAGAGGTAGTCATTTTAGTCGAAAGAACGACGTCTAGATGACCATTTTGAAAAACATACTTTCACTTTTAGTTTAACCATGATTTTTGGATATAGTTTCATGTTCATAAGAAAATCATTTTTCCAAAAGAATAACTTTTAAATCAAAGTTTATCATAGTTTTTAATTATCTAACCCAAAACAGCCCCCGGTTTCACTACGATGGCGTATGTCCGGTTTTACGGTGTTCTTCGTGTTTCCAGGTTTTAAATCATTAAGTTTTCTTATCATATAGATATAGAACATGTGTTTAGTTTATTTTAAAAGTTAAGTTAGAAGGATTAATTTTGTTTAAGAACAAGTTTAGAATTAACTAAACTATATTCTAGTGATTACAAGTTTAAATCTTTGAATAAGATAGTTATATATATATATATATATATATATATATATATATATATATATATATATATATATATATATATATATGAATCGAATGATGTTATGAACATCCTTACTACCTCAAGTTTAGTAGGTAAACCTACTAGAAGTGACAAGAATTGATCTAGCTTCAAAGGATTCTTGGATGGCTTGAAAGTTCTTGAAGTAGAATCATGACACGAAAACAAGTTCAAGTAAGATTTCTACTCGAATTAAGATTGTTATAGTTATAGAAATTGAATCAAAGTTTGAATATGAGTATTACCTTGAATTATAGAGATAAACTACTGTAAATAACAAAGGTTTCTTGATCTTGGATGATTACTTGGAATGGATAAGAAAGCTTGGAAGTAAACTAGTAAACTTGAAAGTGTTCTTGATGTGTTCTTGAGTAGATGTTTTGTAAGTTGATCTAGGTTAGCTAGATTGAGCTAGATTGAGCTAGATTATGAAGAAAATGATGAAGAACACTTAGAATAATGAGAGAAAACTTGAGAGAGATTAGTTTGATTCAAGAAAATTGAAAAATGAAAGTGTTTGTGTGAGTGAAAGTGGACGTGATCTTAGTGCTTCCATATAGGCTCCATTAGTTTGTAATTTTGTGAGATATTTCATGCTAGATGTTAAATGATGTTTTCCACATGTTTAGGTGACTCATTAAGGCTGCTAAGAGCTGATAATTAGAGTGTATATACTAATAGTAAATACATCTAGAAGCTGGGTATTGTACGAGTACGAATACGGATGAATACTAGTAGAATTATTGATGAAAACGAATGAGAATGTAATTGTGACCAACTTTGTAAGTATGAGTGTTTTGATATGTGTCTTGAAGTCTTTCAAAAGTGTATTAATACATCTTAATACACTACATGTATATATATTTTAACTGAGTCGTTAAGTCATCGTTAGTCATTACATGTAAGTGTTGTTTTGAAACCTTTAAGTTAACGATCTCATTTAATGTAGTTAACCCATTGTTTATTATATCTAATGAGATGTTAAATTGTTATGTTAACATGATAACATGGTGTATTAATATATCTTAATATCATATATATATATATATATATATATATATATATATATATATATATATATATATATATATATATATATATATATATATGTTAAAATGTTATTACAGCGATAATCGTTACATATATATATTGTTTCGAAACCCTTAAGTTAGTTGTGATGACCCGGAAATTTTTGACCAAATTTAAACTTAATCTTTGTATGATTAACATTTTCAACACGATAAGCAAAGTCTGTACAACTGAATCTCAAAATTTTTGAACTACTTTTATATATTTAAATACCCTTCGGTTGTTTTCAACGATTCGCGAACAATTATATATAAATAGATACATATATACTATAACTTGAAAACGTAACAATGTATTAATTGTTTGATACCGTACATTAAACTTATTGGTTTAAATATCTATTTGAATATATATGATAAGTTGAAATATTTATTTATAAATAACTTCCAATGTGTATTTAAAAACTGATTTATGTATATTAAAAAGATATATACATATGTATATATAATTTCAAGTTATTTAGTAAACGATAGTAACATTCGTTTATTGATTCGATTGATATTCAGATAAGTTAACTAAAGCATTTAAGATGAACCAGTAAAACACTAATTTGCTACAGTATTTTCAAATTGCTACAGTACCCAAAATGCTACAGTGTTTTCGAAAATCACTACTTGCTACAGTGAAATTGAATTTGCTACAGTGAATTGCTACAGTGAATTGCTACCCAAAATGCTACAGTGAATTGCTAAGGTACGTGTCCCAAAATGTAATGTACAAGTTTTCTCAGCGTACGAAGAGACATTCGAAAAACCGAAACTGGGACATAAGTTGAGTGATGACGTACGACTTATCGAAACAAAAATTACAAATCAACTATGCACGAGAATAAAATATAATATATAATTAATTAATTTAAATTATATATTATATATATTATAAAAATATGTCGACGAGCTAGTTGCCAAAACATTGTGAGCTGGAAAAGTTTCCCATGCGATCGCATGGGAATTACACTGCCCAGCCATGCGATCGCATGGCAGTGGAAATCAGGCCAGGTCTATAAAGCTCGCAGTTTTTCTCCGAATTTATTTACTTTCTTCTTCTTAAATCTCTCTGACTCTCAATTATATTTATATTTATTATTATTATTATTATTATTATTATTATTATTATGATTATTATGATTAATAATATTATTATTATTATTAAGATTAATATTATTATTAATCTTAATCTTATTAGTAGTAATATTACTAATTAGTATTATACATAAAATACTATGACGAGGTCATGAGCATGTCACTTTCAAAATGGGTTTTCGAGCGGGATAGAGTTAAGAAAACTATGGGTTATAGCTATGGAGGTTATGGGTAATGTTCATGAGTATTGTTTGCGAATCAAACCTAGTGTTTATCATCTCTGTTGCATCTACGTACTTTCCTGCAATATTGAATCACAATATTGATACGTGAGTTTCATATGATCCCTTTTACTCCCTACATTTTTGGGCTGAGAATACATGCAAATGCTTTATTAACTGATATACAATATTTATATGCGTGAGTTTCATATGATCCCTTTTACTCAATATATTTTTGGGCTGAGAATACATGCGACTGTTTATAAATACTGAAAATACTAGATTTATATGCGTGAGTTTCATTTGCTCCCTTTTTAATTGCTTTTGAAATCTATATTTTTGGACTGAGAATACATGCACTTTATTTTAAACGCAATGGATACAAGTACATACTAAATTCTACACTGAGTTTGAACCGAAAATCCCTTAGCTTTGGTAACTAGTAACTGCCAGTTATAAGAACTGGTGGGCGTGAGTAGTTGTTTATGGATCCATAGGGCATGATATCCCCGTCCGAGCTAGAGCACTAGCCTTTTAACGGACGTATGCTATTTGAGAAGCGTACACATTGGTTTGCGTGTATTATTAAGATGATTATACAAAGGGTATAAATTATATATACTTTAAGTTTAGTTACCAGGGTGCTCAATTTCGTAGAATATTTTGATAAACGTTTCTGGATGAAACAACTGAAATCTTGTGATCCACTTTTATATACAGATTATGTGAAACACTAAAACTATGAACTCACCAACCTTTGTGTTGACACTTGTTAGCATGTTTATTCTCAGGTTCCTAGAAGTCTTCCGCTGTTTGCTTATATGTTAGACAAGCTATGTGCATGGAGTCTTACATGGCATATTTATCAAGGAAACGTTGCATTCACTAAATCATCACCATGTATCTTATTTTGATTGCATCGTCAATGGAAGTACTATTGTAAACTTATTTACGGTGATTGTCTATGTGTAAAAATCATCAGATGTCGAAAACCTTTGATTTAAATATTCATTTATGGTGTGCCTTTTCAAAAGAATGCAATGTTTACAAAACGTATCATATAGAGGTCAAATACCTCGCAATGAAATCGATGAATGACGTGTTCGTCCATATGGATTTGGAGCGATCGTCACAGTTGGTATCAGAGCGTTGGTCCAAGTGAACCAGGTCTTGCATGAGTGTGTTTAACTGATAGTTGTTAGGATGCATCAGTAAGTCTGGACTTCGACCGTGTCTGCATGTCAAAAGTTTTGCTTATCATTTCTTGTCGAAAATTTACCTGCTTATCATTCCTAGTCTAGACACGTTTTACTGCATTGATTGCATAAATAGTGTATATACAAAATTCATATCTTAGCGTATCTGTTACTATAAACTTTTCCTGACATCTTCCGAAAATTTCTCCGTGATTTATGGAATTTGGTATTATATATACATATGTAAATTATGTATTGAAGAATACCAAACTAAATTCTATAATCTAATTCATATCAAAAATCATCTCCCTAATTATACAAGATAGATCCCGTATCTAGTTCAAATTCCTTAAACTCTGACAGCTATTCCGATATGGATATTCACCTGAATTCCGGAGATAGTGTAACCGGAATGGATCAACCAATTAGCCATCATCTATTCTGGATGAATTGGGGATGGGTTCTTAGTCTACTTAATTATTGGAGACAAGAAGAAGGCGATCCCTTCCATCCACCACATTGCCCTCTTGGCGAAGAACCTGAAGCACTTACCGGCGAACCTGTTCGAGACACCATTTTCTCTCTCATTTCCAGAGTATCTCATCACGATAATATACTATCTCAAATTCTGGATCTTATTCATCCGCTCGTCCGAACCGCCAATCATCCCGGTGTAGTAGAAGAAGTCAACGAGCTTCGCGCTCGGGTAGTGGCTTTGGAGAATATGGTGCAAAGGTTACAAGCACCAGCAGCATCACCGGCATTAACAGTACCACCGACAACAACACCAACAGTACCATTACCACCAACAACAACATCCGCATCGCAAACCTCAACTTCACAATCTGTTCCACGAGCATCAACGTCATACGCACCGTAGTTACTAAGAAATACCAGCAACAATAACCGATGAAGTATTAACTCATTTCCCCTGAAGAAATTTTATGTATATTTAATATATATTAATTTTGAAATCAAAATAAATCTTTTCGTACCAAGTTATTACGTGTGAATCTTAACTGGTAGGTACTACTCGGTTAATTCATATTACTAATATGCTATGATGTACATCCTTCGTTAATGACTTAACCATCGTTAACTACAATCTCTGTTTCCAACTCAATGAATTCCATTTCATAATAAACTAAGTATATTATTCAATTATATGGTTGATTTTATACTTTCATCTTCGATGTATTCGAAACTTTCTAGAAAACATCATTCGTACCTTGCGAAGTTAGCAAGAGTTCCATGAGCACCAACATAATTCACTGAGAAAATATCAATAAAACTGAGTATTGATTACATTAGTGAAATACTCCGTAAAGATTATTAAATCTTTAATGTTTTAGAGATTATTCATTTCTAATTCAAGTCAAAAATCAAATGAGCTTAATATGATATTAACTCATCAAATCTGTATTACATCTGAAGAAAATATACATACATATATTTTCATAAAGACGGTAATAAAAAAAATTCATTTGTACAAAATATTACTTGTGATATCTTTAATGGGTAGGTAATTCCCGGGAAATATATAAGTTCACAATTAATATGTTATACTGTACATTCTTCAACTTTGATTCAAAAATTATTAACTATGCTCACAGCGATATACAATCGTTTTCATACAAATTCAATTACATATTCTGATATTGACGGATCAGAATCCAAGTCAAGATTTAACAGGTGACATCATTCTTAGATCTCTACATCTTTCAAAGCTATACTTTGACTTCAAAAATGTGAAAGATCCTTTAGCATTGTTATTACTGAAAATAACCTTGCAATTTCTTTTCAAAATATCCAGTATTATCAACCGTTCAACCAGTCAACGATGACCTTTCAGACTTGTAACTTTGGCATATACGTTTTTGTTATCGGGGAATCTTTCATGTTCCACCACATTAGCAGTAAATTTACCAACAACTTCATTGATCTTTGACCTTCCGAAAAATCCTTATACTCATTGAAACCGTATCATGTACTCATCCACATCTTGTAACGGCAATTGACATACCAACTATCGGGAATTAGCAATCAGTATTTTGAAATCTTGTAGCACGTCTACGCCAACAGTTATATGTGTACATATAACGTCTACCTCATGGACTTACATACTTCGAATGTGAAGTTTCCGAAAAACACCCCAAACTACGAAACTAGTTCTCCGAATTTTGGAAAAATGTTGATGAAGCAGCAAAAACTGTAAATGACCTTAACAGTCAAAAGTTTGATGATAAAGAATAGTATGGTGGTAAAGCTGAGAAAAAGAGAAGGTTTGGAACTGGAAAACGGATTGAGCAGACCATGAAGGAGGCTGTGGACAAATCACAAAGACGAAATCTACCTTCAAAGAATCCAAATGATTCAGTGACTGCTGAAACCATTAGTAAGAACCTTACTTCTTATTCTAAACCTTCACAGACAGATTTTCCGCATCATCCTCTGATATTAGAAATTCTAAGATATCATCCTATCTTCCATTATAAATATCCTCCATATTTCTGAAGATATTTTCATAACTATTCTTATCTGAAATCATTTATCTCTTCACGCTATCTTTGTTACATCATAAAAGAAACTATTTTAGTTTCTAAAATCTGAAAAATTCGAAAAATGGATGTTTTGAAGTAATATTGGGAACTGAAGCATGAGTTACTATAATATAATGACACTTGATCAACGTGATTATATTACAGTAAGTCATGCTGAGTTTCTAATGGAATGTGATAAAGGTTCACAGATCACACCCTCATCATGAACCATGTTACATAACTCTTTCATTCTATTTAATCTCTAAATATATCAAGAAAATACTTTCCTTGATGATTCGGTCTTTTCCAGATATTCTGGTAATTTGACAAATCAAGATCGTGTCATTACAATTTTTTTTCTTAGAACATTAACTATGTTCATTCCAAAATGTATAGCTACAAATTCTGGACCATTATTCGCTTGACTTAAAGTCGGGAAGAGAAAACGAAAGCATGAAGCTCCAAAATATAATGGAAAATATGAAGCCCGAAAACAACCCCAAAATTACAAACCGTGTATATCAATGCGTATAGCAATATAAAGACACGGGAGAATGAAAAACAATATAACCCCAAGGTAATAGTAGAAGAAGATAACCTCCTCTGGTGGCAGATGAAAAAGAAGAATGAATGATATGATAGCCAAGAAAATATCAAGAATCAGAACTGGATAAAGCATTTTCACAAATCTTTTGTAAGTATGAAATAAGGAAGAAGATTATAGGAATGGTGAAAATAAATGAAATGAAAGTGGTCAATTTATAAGCGAAATATCAGACATAGCAATCGAGGCAGATTATGCATTTAATCAAAGAAAATCCTAATTTCCGCAAATTCTGAAGAATCAAATCTTATTTAGATTATGAAGATTTTCTATTCCTTAAAATCCGGAAATCAATTGTTACTACATCAAGAGATAAGACACATCTCTATTCTCCATTTCACTTGATTACGATAACTTCTCTCATACGCTTCGAGTAATTGGATTGTTGTATCTATATTATTCAACCGTGATAAAACTCTAGTTATCGACTCATATTCGTCATGAAAACATTTTTATTGTTAGCCATGACGACCTCACTCAAATTTCGGGACGAAATTTCTTTAACGGGTAGGTACTGTGATGACCCGGAAATTTCTGACCAAATTTAAACTTAATCTTTGTATGATTAACATTTTCGACACGATAAGCAAAGTCTGTACAACTGAATCTCAAAATTTTTGAACTACTTTTATATATTTAAATACCCTTCGGTTGTTTTCGACGATTCGCGAACAATTATATGTAAATAGATACATATATACTATAACTTGAAAAGGTAACAATGTATTAATTGTTTGATACCGTACATTAAACTTATTGGTTTAAATATCTATTTAAATATATATGATAAGTTGAAATATTTATTTATAAATAACTTCCAATGTGTATTTAAAAACTGATTTATGTATATTAAAAAGATATATACATATATATATATATATATATATATATAATTTCAAGTTATTTAGTAAACGATAGTAACATTCGTTTATTGATTCGATTGATATTCAGATAAGTTAACTAAAGCATTTAAGATGAACCAGTAAAACACTAATTTGCTACAGTATTTTCAAATTGCTACAGTACCCAAAATGCTACAGTGTTTTCGAAAATCACTACTTGCTACAGTGAAATTGAATTTGCTACAGTGAATTGCTACAGTAACTTTGCTACAGTAGACACTATTTTAAAATGTATTTTAACAAATAGCGAGACGATGATTTATAGAAGTAAAAAACCAAAACACTCAAATGTATAAGTTATATTTTGAGTGATATAATTTAGGGATAATTTAAGGCTATATTTTGACTAAGGTACGTGTCCCAAAATGTAATGTACAAGTTTTCTCAGCGTACGAAGAGACATTCGAAAAACCGGAACTGGGACATAAGTTGAGTGATGACGTACGACTTATCGAAACAAAAATTACAAATCAACTATTCACGAGAATAAAATATAATATATAATTAATTAATTTAAATTATATATTATATATATTATAAAAATATGTCGACGAGCTAGTTGCCAAAACATTGTGAGCTGGAAAAGTTTCCCATGCGATCGCATGGGAATTACACTGCCCAGCCATGCGATCGCATGGCAGTGGAAATCAGGCCAGGTCTATAAAGCTCGCAGTTTTTCTCCGAATTTATTTACTTTCTTCTTCTTAAATCTCTCTGACTCTCAATTATATTTATATTTATTATTATTATTATTATTATTATTATTATTATTATTATTATTATTATTATGATTATTATTATTAATATTATTATTATTATTATTAAGATTAATATTATTATTAATCTTAATATTATTAGTAGTAATATTACTAATTAGTATTATACATAAAATACTATGACGAGGTCATGAGCATGTCACTTTCAAAATGGGTTTTCGAGCGGGATAGAGTTAAGAAAACTATGGGTTATAGCTATGGAGGTTATGGGTAATGTTCATGAGTATTGTTTGCAAATCAAACCTAGTGTTTATCATCTTTGTTGCGTCTACGTACTTTCCTGCAATATTGAATCACAATATTGATACGTGAGTTTCATATGATCCCTTTTACTCCCTACATTTTTGGGCTGAGAATACATGCAATTGCTTTATTAACTGATATAAATATTTATATGCTTGAGTTTCATATGATCCCTTTTACTCAATATATTTTTGGGCTGAGAATACATGCGACTGTTTATAAATACTGAAAATACTAGATTTATATGCGTGAGTTTCATTTGCTCCCTTTTTAATTGCTTTTGAAATCTATATTTTTGGACTGAGAATACATGCACTTTATTTTAAACGCAATGGATACAAGTACATACTAAATTCTACACTGAGTTTGAACCGAAAATCCCTTAGCTTTGGTAACTAGTAACTGCCAGTTATAAGAACTGGTGGGCGCGAGTAGTTGTATATGGATCCATAGGGCATGATATCCCCGTCCGAGCTAGAGCACTAGCCTTTTAACGGACGTATGCTATTTGAGAAGCGTACACGTTGGTTTGCGTGTATTATTAAGATGATTATACAAAGGGTACAAATTATATATACTTTAAGTTTAGTTACCAGGGTGCTCAATTTCGTAGAATATTTTGATAAACGTTTCTGGATGAAACAACTGAAATCTTGTGATCCACTTTTATATACAGATTATGTGAAACACTAAAACTATGAACTCACCAACCTTTGTGTTGACACTTGTTAGCATGTTTATTCTCAGGTTCCTAGAAGTCTTCCGCTGTTTGCTTATATGTTAGACAAGCTATGTGCATGGAGTCTTACATGGCATATTTATCAAGGAAACGTTGCATTCACTAAATCATCACCATGTATCTTATTTTGACTGCATCGTCAATGGAAGTACTATTGTAAACTTATTTACGGTGATTGTCTATGTGTAAAAATCATCAGATGTCGAAAACCTTTGATTTAAATATTCATTTATGGTGTGCCTTTTCAAAAGAATGCAATGTTTACAAAACGTATCATATAGAGGTCAAATACCTCGCAATGAAATCGATGAATGACGTGTTCGTCCATATGGATTTGGAGCGATCGTCACATTAGTAGTCTCGTCTTACCCGTGTAGTTCATTGTTAATACACTCAATGATATATTTAATTATCATTTTATCATGTTAAACATAGTGTGTTAATATCCTAATACAATACATATGTATCTATTTTAATTAAAACGTCGTTATAACGATAATCGTTATATATATATATATATATATATATATATATATATATATATATATATATATATATATATATATCGTTTCGATTTTCTTTAATTCAGTAGTTTCATTTTATGCATATAACTCTTTGTTAATATACTTTGTGAGATATTTACTTATCATAATATTATGTTATATATATATATATATATATATATATATATATATATATATATATATATATATCATGTCGTTTTTACAAGTTTTAACATTCGTGAATCGCCGGTCAACTTGGGTGGTCAATTATCTACATGAAACCTATTTCAATTAATCAAGTCTTAATAAGTTTGATTGCTTAACATGTTGGGAACATTTAATCATGTAAATATCAAATTCATTTAATATATAAACATGAAAAAGTTCGGGTCACTACACGTCTCACCAAATCTGCTCACTTTCTAGCCATGAAAGAAACCGATACAATGGATAAACTTGCACAACGATACATAAAGAAAATTGTATCCCGTCATTTCAGCGATTCAGATTCTATATTAAAGACTACCCAAGAATCTTATTTGATACTCATTCTTACGTGACTCTAAATCCTAACTTATTCCGAGAGATTTCTTATTTGATGATAATCACACCATCATCCTTCTTGCTTCGATATTAGTCATACCAGTTTGAAATTTTCCAAAATCAATGGGTGGTTAATCCTCATCCTCATACTCTCTCATTCGTATCTCACTTATAAGCAACAGCTTCACACTTCAGCATTTTTGGTCGAAGGACTTATGCCCTACTAATAGTCATCCACCACATTTAAATTCAATAGTTTTCATTACCTCGTGACATTGTTGTTCAAATATCACCCAAAATTTTCAAAAATCTTTTACTCGATCCTCATCAATCTTTTTCCAACTCGTAACCTCCGAAAAATGAAAATTTTGTTTGCCAAAATTTTACACATACTATTTTACTGTGCGATCCTCACGAAGTTTTATAAAAATAAATTTATTTTATTGCCATTCGTACAAATTTTAGAAATCGTATATGTTATATATAATAAAGTAAATACTTATTTTTGACCAATACATATGAAATTTTACTTTCACTTTTACAAATCAATTCTTTTATTCAAAAGATATTTTACTTAGAATAGTACATATTTCCTAAGAACTTTGTTGTCACCTTAAATGATTTCTATAAAATTTTCGTTGCTTGTTATATAAAAATTTTCGTGTTATTCGTATCCAAGTCATCATGAAGACTTTACAACCGTCGAAATCAAGAGATTCATGTATGTGTGTGTATGTGATAAAGGCACTTACTACCACGTCATGCAGAGCCTTTGGGCATCCACTAACACTTAAACCATTCAAAATTATTGCGTTACCCCAGGGATCTTATTTGCCACACCTGTTAGAACGATGCTCTTTCTTACATAACTCTATGTCCTGACTTATTTTAAGAGATTCTCATCTAGTGGTATTAACACCATCAGTATTCCGACTTTAAAATTAGTCATAACCTGTTTGGAATTTTGCAAAGGCAAGAAGCGATTAACTTCTCATCCTCATGCTCTATCCTTCATACCTCACTTTTTAGCAACGGCTTCGCATGTGAACATTTTTGGCCCAAAGACTTATGTCCTGATAATTATCAAAAATACATTTAATTCATTAGTTTTCATTACCTAGTGACATGTCACCCGATGATTCAAAGATTTTTCACTCGATCTTTTTCAACTCGTAGCCTCTAAAATACGAAAACTATGTTTATCAAAATTTTTACACGTTGTTTATTTGTGCGATCCTCACGAGATTTATGGACAAATGAAAGTAATAAAATTTTTCTGTCACTTATACGATTTATAAAACCATATATGTATGTATATAATTAAGTTAATAAATTTACCTTTACTTATTTTGGTTAGTACATACTAAGTTATACCTTCAAATTATTTAAAAATCGCTCCCTTATTGAGTTGTTTAACTTAAGTCAATAGTTTTGTGCAAAATGGTACACGTTGTACATACTTCTAAATTTACTAAGAACTTCGTTCCATTTATGTTGTCACATCAAATGTTTAAAGGTTTTTCAAAACTTCTTTGGTTGATTTTATTAAAGGTTTTCGTATTAGTCTACACCATATATAGATCACACTTCTCCTCGTCCTCCGCTTAGGGATGAAGCTTACCATTAAGATCTTTGTTAAAACTCTTGAGCCACTTTGGATGGCAGTTTTATAAAATTTGTTAGGAAGTCTTTGCGCTCATAAAATGTTCCTCTTAAGGTTAGACATGGAAAAAACGCGGGCCGATAAATCAGTTTTTTTGAGGTACACTCAGTGGTCACCCTATTGTAGGAAAGGCACTAGGTGGGATTTCTACTCTCAATATTTTACGGCTAATTATCCAGTATGATCCAGTATGTTGAGGTACAAGAAATCATTTTTGAGATTCTTTTCACTTGGAGTAAACCATTCTTTATGACCAAGGGTTCACGTATCTTCTCATCCGCGCATCCCCTTAAGTATAAGGATAAATTTAGATCAACTCGCTGGTTGTACGAAGAGTTCACTCACGTTCAAAGATTACACCGTTCGTGCGATTTTATTTCAGGAATGTAATATAAATTACTTTAAAAATCTATGAATTATGTTATCCTCTTGGAAGGGACTGCTTAAAACATCTATAACACTGATGTAGTTACTCTATATATTTCTTCCTTCGTTAGTTGCAACTATGGTCTCCTTCCGAAATTAAGGGGTTAGTAGAATCCGTGGCTAACACTATTCAGACATCAACTCGCATGGTTGTGATTTTCCATTCTATCTGTTAGCTTTGTATTGAGACATAAGCGCTCAATGTTTTAGATGAGTTTGGTAACATTCATGATGCATTTCATGCATCCAACTTACTGAAGATGCCGGTAAGGC
Organism: Rutidosis leptorrhynchoides; assembly: GCF_046630445.1. Lineage (NCBI taxonomy): Eukaryota > Viridiplantae > Streptophyta > Magnoliopsida > Asterales > Asteraceae > Rutidosis > Rutidosis leptorrhynchoides. The sequence goes on from NC_092335.1 coordinate 101,351,878, forward strand.
TTAAAACATCATCTTTCCTTTTGTGGGTATATATTCAGATGACATACTCATGTTAACAAGAAATGAAATCAATTTTTTGATCTTAAGGTTAAGAGACTTAATTAATGGCATATACCTATTCTTACTTTTATATGCCCAAGTACCTTTCAAGGTAAATCGCTCACTTCCGAGCCCAAGAGTCTCTCGGAACTTTGATATGCTCCGTCTTCTTCAAATTCATTGTACGAAGAGTTCACTCTCGTTCAAAGATCACACCTTTCGTGCGATTTTCTTTTGGAAATGTAATGTAAAATACTTTAAAAATCTATGAATCTTGTTATCCTCTTGGAAGGGACTGCTTAAAACATCTATAACACTGATATGGTTACTCTATATATTTCTTCCTTCGTTAGTTGCAACTATATGTTGTTCTAGTCGATGTTAACCCTAACTTCAGCATATAACTGAAAGCATATAGTTACATTATGGAATTGTGCTTTCATTCCATACAAGGATAAGTTCACATGCAGTATGTTAAACTGGGTGATATCTTTCATTGTTCGTTCATACCGTACTGAAGACACTATAAATAATTATGGCTTGCATTGCATGTAAGTCTGATTAGTCACTTTCAGCTAAAATTTCAATTCATTTATTCAAATTAAACGGGTTCTTTATGCCTATGCTCTCCTTCCGAAATTAAGGGGTTAGTAAAATACGTGGCTAACACTATCCAGACATCAAATCACATGGTTGTGATCACCATGTTTTCCATTCTATCTGCCAGCTTTGTATTGCGACATAAGCGCTCAATGTTTTAGATGAGTTTGGTAACATTCATGATGTATTTCATGCATCCAGCTTACTGAAGATGCCTGTAAGGCTAAAAACATTAGCTTTCCTTTTGTGGGTATATATTCAGATGACATATTCATGTTAACAAGAAATGAAATCAATTTGTTGATCTCTAAGGTCAAGAGACTTAATTAATGGCATATACATATACCTATTCTTACTTTTATATACGCCCAAGTACCTTTCAAGGTAAATCGCTCACTTCTGAGTCGACGAGTCTCTCGGAACTTTGATACGCTCCTTCTTCTTCAAATTCGGTACCGTTGTTAGTCACTCCTTAAAATTTCGGGACGAAATTTTCATTAACGGGTGGGTAATCTAACGACCCGACTTTTTCGACTTATATTTTTGTACTCTATACTTTCACGAATCTGCGTATATGTGCGTACTGAGCTATTTTATGCTCTGAGATCTTTATTCATGATTAATTACTTTCGTTGATATCTTACAACGTGTTGTTAAGTGTGTAATCACTTAACTTGATCCTCGAATGCTTTTATGACCGTTAGTGTCACTTGTCATTTTGAACGAATTACGTACTTTGTACACGTTAAACTTTTGTCGTAATTGGAATATTATGACTACATAATACTAATTGTTATTTTCTGATGACAATTACTTGGCTTATTGGTTGCTTAATTACGCTTAGTGTTTTACTAATGCGCACTAGTTAGTCTTAATGGACTTTTTACCTTAATGGATTTAAGCCCACCCTACTCTAGCTAATGGACTTTTAAGTTAGCCCAATTTTAATGAAATTATGACCCATTAAAATGTAAGACAAAAACCCATTAAGATGAGCCAACATACTAGCATTTTTGTTAACCATTACTACACATGTTGCATGGGATCCCAACAACAAGCACCACCTTTAGACTACAACCATGCAAAAAGCATAAAGTTGTCCCCCTTGTCGCCCATGGTGCCCACAGTTTTGGAGACACCAAACCACCCCTCCACCACTATAAATACAAGCCGTATTCTTTCATTTCACACTTGATCTCATTCTCATTTTACACACACTTGCTCTCATTTTACACACACTTACACACACTTGTCCCCCTTGTACACTTGAGGCTTATACGCATCAAGGACAAGAACCATGATGAGCATCAAACACCAAGAAACTCACCGGAGCATTTGTTTACTGTTTTTCATGGTCTGATCAGACTCCTGAGGCTTCTGGAAAGTTGATTTCCAGATAGTTCGGTTCGAGTAGATGACTTTTCGTTTAAGACTCGCCTAAATCCGATATACGGTTTAGGATTTATAGCCTTCCAAAAATCACTACGCCTTTGTAACGACGTGCTGAAAATTCTGACCTACTCGCGCTTGAACCGTCGCCACGGTCAAACGACATCGAGTTAGGATCTGAAAATTGGATAACGGTAAGAGGACTTACATACGGAGCCTTGGCCACTGACCACGCATCTTTTCAGTTTGTATAGAGTTTGTAGAAGCTTCCCGAAGCCAGCCCTTTGTTTCGATCTCTATTCTTGTTGAAAACTTTACTTTATCTTTTACGAATGATGATGACGATGATGATACTTAAGACTTAACTTATTTACTTTTAAACCTTTTGGGACAATTTACTGACTTAGTAACCATTGACTTAGGTTGAGGACCTTTTGGATCGACCAACTTACTTGTTTGGACCGACTTACTACTTGCATACTTTTCATATCGACTTTTACCGCATTTTCACTGTGAGTTATAGCTCCCTTTTTATTTTAACTATTTTTGGGACTGAGAATAAATGCGCTTTTTATGTTTTACATACTAGACACGAGTACTTTAACTTATATATGTGTGGGTGACATAACAGCACAAATTTTCCCCTTAGCTCGGTAATGTTTAGTCATTGGTTTATGAATCGGTGAACGCGAATCTTAGATATGGATCCATAGGGTTTGACATCCCCACTCGGGCTAGTCGCGCTAGCATTTAACGGGTGTTTAATACTTCGAGAACATACGCACTCGCCAAGTGTACTTTTAGGGGGTGATATTTATATTACTGTTAAGTTAGTTACCGGGTGCTCACGGATAAGCATATACTTTATCATACTGATTTGAAATACTGATTTGAAATGCTGATTTGAAGCACTAAAATCTCGTGGTCTACATTACATTGCTGATTACAATCAAACTATAGCTAGCTCACCAACATTCGTGTTAACATTTTTAAGCATGTATTTCTCAGGTGCTTAGGCGTTGTTGCTTCCGCTGTTAGACTTGCTGTTATAGACTCGCTGTGTTAGACTTCCACTGCATTGTTTAGAGATGTCTCAATCATGGAACTTTTACTTTGCATTCACAACTTATGTTACATTTGAACAATAGCTTTGTAATGACCTTTGTGTCACGTACTTATGTTAATGCTTTCTATTCGTAGAAGCACGTTATCTTTTGTAAAACATTTGGCGTTGGTAACGACTTTATCTTTTCATGAATGCAAAACTTGTTTTTAAAACAGCATATAGTTTTGTAACCGTGCAATGGACCCGTTGTTGATGATCCGTACACGTTGATTTTGTACGGGGTGTCACACGTGTATCCCCTAGGATACACCATTAAGTCCTGTAATACCCCGTCAGAATCCACTAATGGCGTATTAACTCTGGTCCCAATGCTCGGCTTGACTTCTACATAACAGCAATGTTCTACAGCGGAAGCAACTAATACCTGAGATAAAACATGCAAAATGGATCAACATAAAGTTGAGTGAATCTACAGGTTTGAGTAAATAGTTCTCGTATGTTTCATAAAACAGTTTCCATAAATCATTTGTCGGAAATCATTTCTCAAAATCGTTTACTGAATAAACTGCTAAGGTTTAATCTCAAAAAGTTTGCATATAGCAAATGCTAAGTAATAAACTGTTTGTAAGATGTCAAGTTTCAACTGTGAGTGACATCAAAAAGTTCTTTTCATTTCATCTGTTTGTAGACATTAACATGTCTAGTTCAAGTTTGTAAACATCATGTTTAAATAACATTCATCGTAAGTTAGGCCACGAGATTTCTGAAAAGCTTCGTAATAATATACACTTATCATGAGCACTTGATTATAAAGCTTTAACCTTTGCGTGAGCCGAGCACACGTCTTAGTTTACCCTATCCTGGCAATACACCGATCAAGTGTACGAGTAACAACTATATAAGCACCTGTTTAACGTTGCGGTGAGGTTTGTCAAACCTAACGGTACCGTCCCTATAAAGTCGAGCTTACAAAGTAACTAATATAATCAATCTAAGGGATTTTTGATCTGAACTCATATGTATATTCTTGGTAAGTTACTCGTACCAAATATGTAATATCGTTATAAAAATAGTTTAAGAAAATAGTTCAAAAGTAGCATGTATCTCATCCCAAAAATGTTGATGAAAAAGGGACTGTAGACTCACCTTCGCAAAAGCACCTGAAATATCTTAGCAAAACGTACTGCAGTCGAACAATCTCGACCGAACAACGCAACCTAATCACGTAAGTCATCTTAAGTATACACATATAGGTCATACTATGTCAACCCATAGTGTACGCAAAGTCCTAGTGCTCAGACTGACTCAACGAACAAGTAAAAGTCAACTAATCCAAGCAAGTCAACAAAAGTCAACCCTAAAGTCAACTCGGTCAAAGTGGTCAACTAAAGTCAAACATCTCAGTAGGTCATACAAACATGGTCAACAAGTCAAACCTAGGTCAAGTATCACTTTACAAGTCATAATTAAGCATATTGCACTTTTGCACCTTAAAGCATGCCTTAGAAATTCGTACGCCGTAGAAAGATCCAACTATAGCTCATAGCACATAAATCATTAAATCATGAACAACTCCAGATCATAACTATACTTAAAATCAATTCCAAAAAGTCCAGCCAAAGCCTCATACGATAAATAAAAGTCCAATATCAGAAAGGGTCAATTCATAGTTCATTACAAAAATTTCTGTCCGCGCGTCAGTTTTTAAATATTTTTCATAAAATATATAAAATAGATTTTGATGAACGGCTAATTGGAGTCATCTCAAAACATCTCAAAGTTTTAGTAATAAAATAATCAGAAACATTGCTTTAGCCAATTTGTACAGTTTTGCAAATCTTTATAGACTCATCAGTTTTTAATCATCAACCGGACACATCACTTAGACGAGCATATATCTCATGGCAAATCACGTTCTCGCAAGTTTGCATACAAATGAAACATGTCAAGAACACTTAAACTAACATATTCCAGAATATAAAAGTCTAAATCAATTCCTAGTTCACTCTATCAATTTTTATGTAACTTTGAAAAACGATTCAGCTCACTTTAGAAACCAAATCTTCGTTTTGACATAACGGGAGCATTACATAACCTTTTGACGCAAATCTTAAGTCTAAATTGCATAAATTTTCACAATTAATATATTAGTACACTTTATATAAGCTAAAACACAAAGCATACAACTCATAAAATTCGGATTACATGTGAACCTCTAACGAAACTTCGATTAATCATATCTTGAGCATACGATAACGAAATCATGCAAAATCAAAGTTCAAACTCTATAGTTTTTCAATCTCTATCCATATAGATAATCATCCAAGATCAATTCATAAGTCAATTTTATCAGATTCATAAGATACAAATTCGTGATTCATGCAAACAACATCAATCGAGCAATTAAACGATAAACGACAACTCTATACGCAATCAATTGAGCACTAGACCTCATTACACTATGTAATTGCATAAACACAGATCTAAAGAGATTAGGGTTAGTGGTTTTATACCTTTAAAACACAAATTGCTTATACCAATAGATAGAGAACGAGGAGAGGAAGCACTTTCGTGAAATAAGATTGCTCGAACATCAAAAATTGAAGGTGATCATGGAGATGATGATGATCAATGACTTGGAGGGTGTTGGGGGCTGATCCAAGTCATGAATGGGGGGTTAGGGTGGAAGAATGGATGTATTTTCCTATTTAAGGATATAATTAGGGCCTAATCCAATAACCCAATAAGGAAACTAGCAAGAAACAAATCCATTAAGGGTTCCTATGGGTAATTTTGGACAAAGGGCTATAAAAGGGAGTCCATGGGTTCTAAAATGTTGCTAGATGATTTTCTATGGGATCCCGTTAAGAGCCTTTAAGTGTCGTTAACTGAAAACGCAAACCGGAACGTTAAACGTCAATTTCTCGCGTTTTTAATCTATATAAATTCTAATAAATTGAAAGTATGTTTAAAACATAATAATTACATAAAATAATTATTAAAAGTGAAATACCATTCGTTTCGTTATTTTCTTGTACGCGCGTGGTCCGTTTCGAGTGCCGTTAACCGTACCGGATCTCCGGAACGTTAACTAGTCGTTAAAACGAATTCACCGGATTTTATTTACTAAATAAATAATAAATTAAATAAGTTTTTCATAAAGTCAATAATTATTAGAAATAATTATTTTATCGTTTTTCCGAGTTCCGTAAACTGAAAAGCTTTCTAGGCGATTAACTTAATCGTAACGTTTTCTAGTTATTTCTCTATCCGAAATAAGTTCACAAATTAATATAACATATTAATTCAAGTAATCTACTAGGATCAAGTATGCATTAAAATTAATCAAACACATAAAGTTCTAAGTAATCACCGTTAAATATTTAACGGACAAGTAACGATAGTAAACGAAAAAAGTCGGGTTGTTACATTACCCACCTGTTATGAAAAAATTTCGTCTCGAAATTTTAGTGTACTTCCGTCGTAGTCGTCTCCTCGGGAAACAGTTGATACTTCAGTCTCATTTGATCTTCACGCTCTCACGTGAATTCTGGTCCTCTACGGGCGTTCCTCTGATCTTCAACAATCGGTATGTTGCTCTGCTTTATACGTTTGACCTTACGGTCCGTAATTTCAATAGGTTCCTCTACGAAATGAAGTCTACTATCAACTTGTATCTTTTCCAAAGGAATTACCAAACTTTCGTCTGATAAGCCTTTCTTCAAGTTAGAAACATGAAAAGTGTCGTGAACTTCGCTAAGTTCTTGCAGTAACTCTAGTATGTACGCTACTGGTCCAATTCCTTCGGTAATCTCAAACGATCCAATATACCTCGGACTTAGCTTGCCTCGCTTATAAAAACGCACTACACCCTTCCAGGGTGATATCTTGAGCGTAACCTTATCTCCAACCTGAAATTTTAAATCATTCCTTCTAATGTCGGCGTAACTCTTTTGACGACTTCGCGCCGTTTTCAGTCTCTCTTGTATCTGCGCAATCTTCTCGGTTGTTTCGTGTATGATCTAAGGACTAGTCAATTGACTATCTCCTAACTCAGTCCAACATACAGGTGATCTGCACTTTCTGCCATGCAGTGCTTCGAAAGGCGCTGCCTTTATACCTGCGTGATAACTATTGTTATAAGAAAACTCTACTAACGGTAGATGTCTATCCCATCCAATTCCAAAGTCAATAACACACGCTCTTAACATGTCCTCCAATGTCTGGATGGTTCTCTCGCTCTGTCCATCAGTTTGCGGGTGATATGTTGTACTATATCTAAACGAGTCCCCATTGCCTCTTGCAATGCTTGCCAGAATCTAGATGCAAACCTGTCGTATCTGTCAGAAATAATGGATATCGACACTCCATGTCGGGAAACTACTTCCTTTATATAGATCTGTGCCAACTTCTCCATCTCATCCGTTTTCTTAATCGGTAGGAAATAAGCAGACTTTATGATTCAATCAATAACAACCCAAATCGTATCATAACTTCCCACAGTCTTGGGCAACTTAATGATGAAATCCATAGTAATACCTTCCCATTTCCACTGGGGGAATCTCTGGCTGTGTTAGTAGTCCTGACGGTTTCTCATGCTCTGCTTTTACTTAAGCACACATTGAGCACCTACTAACATAGGTTGATATCTCTGCTTTCATTTTAGGCCATCAGTACAGTGCCTTAAGATCTTGGTACATCTTGTCGGATCCAGGATGAATGGAATACCTCATCTTATGTGCTTCATCTAGCACTAGTTCCCTTAATCCGCCAAACTTCGGTACCCAAATTCTATCTATGAAATATCGAGTTCCATCTTGAACATTGAATTTCTTATCTACTCCTATGAGTGTCTCAATAGCAACATTCTCTTCCTTTAATGCCTCTAGCTGTGCATAGCGTATCTGAGAAGTAAGGTTCGTTCGAACAGTCATGTTTAATGCTCTAACTCGGAGAGGTTAGCCTTTTCTTTCCTACTCAAGGCATCTACAACGACATTAGCCTTGCCAGGATGATAGCAAATCTCGTAGTCGTAGTCATTCAATAGCTCTATCCAATGCCTCTGTCTCATATTAAGTTGTTTTTGATCGAAAAGATGCTGCAAACTCTTGTGATCCGTGAAAACAGTAAACTTAGTACCATACAGATAGTGTCTCCATATCTTCAGTGCAAAGACCACAGCACCAAGTTCTAAATCGTGAGTCGTATAGTTCTGTTCGTATATCTTCAATTGTCATGATCCGTATGTAATCACTTTCTTACGTTGCATTAACACGGAACCAAAACCCAGTCGTGAAGCGTCGCAGTAGACCACAAAATCCTCAGTTCCTTCGGGTAAAGACAAAAATCGGGGTAGTAGTTAATTTCTCTTTTAATAACTGATATGTGGACTCATGCAGCTCCGTCCATTCATACTTCTTATCCTTGTGAGTTAATGCTGTTAACGGTCGGGCAATAGTAGAAAATTCCTCAATGAATCTTCTATAATAACCGGCAAGACCTAAGAATTTCCGAACATGCGTTGGTGACTTAGGAGTCTCCTCCTTCTTGACCGTTTCTATCTTCGCAGTATCAACGTGAGTACCATTGACACCTACGATATGACCCAAAAATTGAACTTCTTGTAACCAAAAGTCACACTTTGAAAACTTTGCATACATCTGCTCCTTCCTGGGCATCTCAAGTAACAAACGAAGATGTTGCTCATGCTCCTCCTCGTTCTTAGAATATACCAGAATATCATCGATAAACATGTAGTGACCCGAACTTTTCCACGTTTATATATATTAAATGAAATTGATATTTACATGATTAAGTGCTTCCAACATGTTAAGCAATCAAAATTATTAAGACTTGATTAATTGGAATAGGTTTCATATAGACAAATGACCACCCAAGTTGACCGGTGATTCACGAACGTTAAAACTTGTAAAAACTATACGATGACATATATATGGTTATATATATAGTTAACATGATTTAATTATAAGTATGTATCTCATTAGGTATTTTAACAATGAGTTATATACATAAAAATGAGACTATTAAATTAAGAAACTCGAAAACGATATATATAACGATTATCGTTATAACGTCTTACTAGGTACATATGAATCATATTAAGATATTGATACACTTGGTTAATTATGTTAAATGATAAGTAAATATATCATTAAGTGTATTAACAATGAACTACATATTTAAAAAATAAGACTACTAACTTAATGATTTTGAAACGAGACATATATGTAACCATTATCGTTGTAACGACATTTAATGTATATAGATCATATAAAGAGATATTCGTACATCATAATATCATGATAATATAATAATTTAAAATCTCATTTGATATTATAAACATTGGGTTAACAACATTTAACAAGATCGTTAACCTAAAGGTTTCAAAACAACATTTACATGTAACGACTAACGATGACTTAACGACTCAGTTAAAATGTATATACATGTAGTGTTTTAATATGTATTCATACACTTTTGAAAGACTTCAAGACACTTATCAAAATACTTCTACTTAACAAAAATGCTTACAATTACATCCTCGTTCAGTTTCATCAACAAATCTACTCGTATGCACCCGTATTCGTACTCGTACAATACACAGCTTTTAGATGTATGTACTATTGGTATATACACTCCAATGATCAGCTCTTAGCAGACCATGTGAGTCACCTAACACATGTGGGAACCATCATTTGGCAACTAGCATGAAATATCTCATAAAATTACAAAAATATGAGTAATCATTCATGACTTATTTACATGAAAACAAAATTACATATCCTTTATATCTAATCCATACACCAACGACCAAAAACACCTACAAACACTTTAATTCTTCAATTTTCTTCATCTAATTGATCTCTCTCAAGTTCTATCTTAAAGTTCTAAGTGTTCTTCATAAATTCCAAAAGTTCTAGTTTCATAAAATCAAGAATACTTCCAAGATTGCAAGTTTACTTCCAAGTTTTCTAAATCCATTCCAAGTAATCATCCAAGATCAAGAAACCTTTGTTACTTACAGTAGGTTATATTTCTAATACAAGGTAATAATCATATTCAAACTTTAATTAATTTCTATAACTATAACAATCTTATTTCGAGTGGAAATCTTACTTGAAATTGTTTTCGTGTCATGATTCTGCTTCAAGAACTTTCAAGCCATCCAAGGATCCTTTGAAGCTAGATCCATTTTTTTCATTTCCAGTAGGTTTATCCAAGGAACTTGAGGTAGTAATGATGTTCATAACATCATTCGATTCATACATAAAAAGCTATCTTATTCAACGTTATAAACTTGTAATCACTAGAACATAGTTTAGTTAATTCTAAACTTGTTCGCAAATAAAGTTAATCCTTCTAACTAGACTTTTAAAATCTACTAAATATATTTTCTATATCTATATGATATGCTAACTTAATGATTTAAAACCCGAAAACACGATAAACACCATAAAACTGGATATACGCCGTCGTAGTAAAACCGGGGGCTGGTTGGTTGGGATAATTAAAAGCTAAGAAGAACTTTGATTTAAAAGATATACTTATGGAAAAATGATTTTTCTTATGAACATGAAACTATATCCAAAAATCATGGTTAAACTCAAAGTGAAATATGTTTTTCAAAATGGTCATCAAGATGTCGTTCTTTCGACGGAAATGACTACCTCTTTAAAAAACGACTTGTAACTTGTATTTCCAACTATAAACTTATAATTTTTCTATTTAGATTCATAAAGTTAAGTTCAATACGAAACCGTGGCCACTGGAATCACTCAAAACGGATTAGAAACGAAGAAATGGCGAGTAAAACAAGATTGATAAAAACTACTCATTTTACCTACGTGAAAGTTAGTAATAAATCTATTCCAACCATAACATAATCAACTTATATTGTATATTATGTAATCTTGAGATACCATAGACACGTATACAATGTTTCGACCTATCATGTCGACCCATCTATATATATATTGCGGAACAACCATAGACACTCTATATGTGAATGTTGGAGTTAGCTATACAGGGTTGAGGTTGATTCCAAAATATATATATAGTTTGAGTTTTGATCAATACTGATATTGTGTAAAAACTGCATTCAAGAAACTGATTTCGATGTAACATATTTGTATTGTAAACCATTATGTAATGGCCGTGTGTAAACAGGATATTTTAGATTATCATTATTTGATAATCTACGTAAAGCTTTTTAAACCTTTATTTATGAAATAAAGGTTACGGTTTGTTTTAAAAATGAATGCAGTCTTTGAAAAAACGTCTCATATAGAGATCAAAACCTCGCAACGAAATAAATTAATATGGAACGTTTTTAATCAATAAGAACGGGACATTTCGGTTGGTATCCGAGCGTTGGTCTTAGAGAACCAGAATTTTTTATTAGTGTGTCTTATCGAGTTTGTTAGGATGCATTAGTGAGTCTGGACTTCGACCGTGTTTACTTGAAAAATGATTGCTTAACAAATTTTGTTGGAAACTATATATTTTTAACATGTGAATATTATGTGATATATTAATCTCTTAACGTGTTTTATATTATGTGATAGATGTCTACCTCTAATACAAGTCCCATTGACTCACCTATTAATAATGAAGAGTCAAATGTAATTTGGAATGTTTCGTGGACTGATTCACAAGTTCCCGAAGAGGAACCGGAAGAAGAATCGGAACCGGAGGAGGAGGAACCGGAAGAAGAAATAGAACCGGTGGGGGAAATAATAAAATGGTTAAGTAAAAGAAAATCCTCAACTAACCGACCAAGGTTAATTATGGTCAACGGTGTTTCCGCCAAGGAAGTAAAATATTGGGAGGATTACCAATTCTCCGATGAATCGGATCCCGACGAGGATTCCGATGATGTTATAGAAATTACCCCAACTGAATTTAAAAAGGCAAAAGAGAACAATAAGGGAAAGGGCATAAAAATAGAGAAATCTGATTCCAACCCCGATGAACTTTATATGTATCGTCAACACCCGTATTTCTTAAGTTGTAACAATAACCCGGGAACCTCTAAACCACCAGGTTTTTCTAGACCAATGTGGAAAACGACGGCTCATATTAGGGAAACATCATATATCCCTAAAAATTTAGCAAAAAGAACCAAGTTCGAAAAAGAAGAAACGAGTGAGTCGGAATAAGATAGTTGTATTTGTGCGGTGTAATATATGTAATATAGTGTGCTTATACTTTACGATATATGTAAAAATTGCTTGTATTAATAAGTATCTTTTATGAATCTAACTCTTGTCTATTTTACAGTATAAAAACACAAAATGGATAGACAACCCAATATTTTAGAAGACTTACCCGGAGACATGATTGATGAAATCTTGTCTAGAGTCGGTCAGAATTCCTCGGCACAACTATTTATGGCAAAATCAGTTTGTAAGACATTCGAAGAACGTTCCAAGAATGCCTTGGTTTATAAAAGGCTTTCGTTTTAAAGATGGGGGTTATCACATTGGGAAACCCATAAGTTACGATGTGTTCACTTTGACGCATATATTGCGGGGAACCCAAATGCTATTTTACGCAACGGGTTAAGAAATTATTTTGACTCAATGTATCCTAATATAGGACTTCATGATTTAGAAAAAGTGGCTAACATGCAACATAAAGAAGCATGTTATGCTTACGGGTTAGTAATGTTCGCTTCTCACCAAAGTGAGAAAAAGAACATCGGGCTACAACTATTAAACAAAACGTTCCCACAAGTGACGGAGTCGGTAATTGGGGTACGAAATGAGGTTTTTAGGTTATTACAAGACTGTTGGTCATTACGTAACCTTCATCCTTTTGATGACGTTACAACACGTTGTCATACTATCGGTCACAACAGTTACGTTCCACAAGACCAAGGATGGGAAGTGGTATTAGTAAAACCAGAATGCATGACTTGTTTCTGGATGTATGAATTACGTGTCTTTGTTGCCTTTGCTGAACGCCTTATTTATTAACTAGAATTATCTTCGCAACTACTTTGTATCAAAGTTTTATGTGCTATATTTCATGCTATATGTAAAATAGCGGTATTGTAAGTTTGCAAGTTATTGTATAAAGGTTTGAATATGATATATATTTTTTTTGTGATTAGTTTTTCATATAGAATTGTAGTAGTTGAAATGGTATGTTAGCTACTAAGTATGAACTTAATGGGTAGGTACTACCCGAATTAAAGAGTATAAAACACTAATATGAAGAAAGAGCTTTTATAAATAAGTTCATATTACGATACGAAATACTATTGACTACTCTTGATATTCTATATGATTAACTCGTTTCATTTGACTATTTTGAAGGAAATGGCACCGACTACTCGGCACACCTTGAATATGAGTGAAGAGGAATTTTGTTCCTTTCTTGCTTCAAACATAGCCGCAGTACAGGCCGTGCTACATACCAACAATAACCTTGGATCTAGCAGTACAGGAAATCGTATAGGATGCACCTACAAAGAATTCACTGCCTGCAAACCTTTGGAATTTGATGGAACCGAAGGACCGATCAGATTGAAACGGTGGACCGAGAAGGTCGAATCGGTTTTTGCCATAAGTAAGTGTACTGAAGAGGACAAAGTGAAGTACGCTACGCATACCTTCACAGGTTCTGCGTTAACATGGTGGAATACCTATCTAGAGCAAGTGGGACAAGATGATGCTTACGCACTACCGTGGTCAGCATTCAAGCACTTGATGAACGAGAAATACCGTCCCAGAACCGAGGTCAATAAGCTCAAGACAGAACTTAGAGGGTTACGAACCCAAGGATTTGATATTACCACGTACGAAAGACGATTCACAAAATTATGCCTATTGTGTCCGGGAGCGTTCGAAGATGAGGAAGAGAAGATCGACGCGTTTGTGAAAGGATTACCGGAAAGAATCCAAGAAGATATAAGTTCACACGAGCCCGCCTCCATACAACAGGCATGTAGAATGGCTCACAAACTAGTGAACCAGATTGAAGAAAGAATTAAAGAACAGACTGCTGAAGAGGCCAATGTGAAGCAAGTCAAAAGAAAGTGGGAGGAAAACGGTGATAAGAATCACCAATACAACAACAATAGCAATTACAATAATAATCGCAACAACTATCCTAACAATCGCAACATCAATCGCAACTACAACAAATGGCCCAACAACAACAACAACAACAACAACAACAACAATAACAACATCAACTACAACAATCATCTTAACAACAATAATAACTGCAACAACAACAACAATCAGAAGCAGCTATGTCAAAGGTGTGAAAAGTATCACTCGGGGTTCTGCACCAAATTTTGCAACAAGTGTAAAAGAAATGGTCATATCACGGCGAAGCGTGAGGTCTACGGACCAGGGGTTAACAGAACGAAAGGAACAAATGGCGTCGAAACGAGTAATGGCGGAGCAAGTAGTGTCGGAACAAGTTATGCCAATGTAGTTTGTTATAAATGTGGAAAATCGGGCCACATTATTAGAAATTTCCCGAACCAGGAGAACACGAATGGACAAGGCCGCGGAAGAGTTTTCAATATTAATGCGGCAGAGGCACAGGAAGACCCGGAGCTTGTTACGGGTACGTTTCTTATTGACAATAAATCTGCTTACGTTTTATTTGATTCGGGTGCGAATAGAAGCTATATGAGTAGAGATTTTTGTGCTAAATTAATTTGTCCATTGACGCCTTTAGATAGTAAATTTTTACTCGAATTAGCAAATGGTAAATTAATTTCAGCAGATAATATATGTCGGAATCGAGAAATTAAACTGTTTAGCGAAATATTTAAGATTGACTTGATACCAGTAGAGTTAGGGAGTTTTGATGTGATAATCGGTATGAACTGGTTGAAAGAAGTGAAAGCAGAGATCGTTTGTTACAAAAATGCAATTCGCATTATACGAGAAAAAGGAAAACCCTTAATGGTGTACGGAGAAAAGGGCAACACGAAGCTACATCTTATTAGTAATTTGAAGTCACAAAAACTAATAAGAAAAGGTTGCTATGCTGTTCTAGCACACGTCGAGAAAGTACAAACTGAAGAAAAGAGCATCAATGATGTTCCCGTCGCAAAAGAATTTCCCGATGTATTTCTGAAAGAATTACCGGGATTACCCCCACATCGATCCGTTGAATTTCAAATAGATCTTGTACCAGGAGCTGCACCAATAGCTCGTGCTCCTTACAGACTCGCACCCAGCGAGATGAAAGAACTGCAAAGCCAATTACAAGAACTTTTAGAGCGTGGTTTCATTCGACCAAGCACATCACCGTGGGGAGCTCCTGTTTTGTTTGTCAAGAAGAAAGATGGTACATTCAGGTTGTGTATCGACTACCGAGAGTTGAACAAACTTACCATCAAGAACCGCTACCCACTACCGAGAATTGACGACTTATTTGATCAACTACAAGGCTCGTCTGTTTATTCAAAGATTGACTTACGTTTCGGGTATCATCAAATGCGGGTGAAAGAAGATGATATTCTAAAGACTGCTTTCAGAATACGTTACGATCATTACGAGTTTATGGTCATGCCGTTTGGTTTAACTAATGCACCAGCTGTGTTCATGGACCTTATGAACCGAGTGTGTGGACCATACCTTGACAAGTTTGTCATTGTTTTCATTGATGACATACTTATTTACTCAAAGAATGACCAAGAACACGGTGAACATTTGAGAAAGGTGTTAGAAGTATTGAGGAAGGAAGAATTGTACGCTAAATTTTCAAAGTGTGCATTTTGGTTGGAAGAAGTTCAATTCCTCGGTCACATAGTGAACAAAGAAGGTATTAAGGTGGATCCGGCAAAGATAGAAACTGTTGAAAAGTGGGAAACCCCGAAAACTCCGAAACACATACGCCAGTTTTTAGGACTAGCTGGTTACTACAGAAGGTTCATCCAAGACTTTTCCAGAATAGCAAAACCCTTGACTGCATTAACGCATAAAGGGAAGAAATTTGAATGGAAAGATGAACAAGAGAAAACGTTTCAGTTATTGAAGAAAAAGCTAACTACGGCACCTATATTGTCATTGCCTGAAGGGAATGATGATTTTGTGATTTATTGTGACGCATCAAAGAAAGGTCTTGGTTGTGTATTAATGCAACGAACGAAGGTGATTGCTTATGCGTCTAGACAATTGAAGATTCAAGAACAAAATTATACGACGCATGATTTGGAATTAGGCGCGGTTGTTTTTGCATTAAAGACTTGGAGGCACTACTTATATGGGGTCAAAAGTATTATATATACCGACCACAAAAGTCTTCAACACATATTTAATCAGAAACAACTGAATATGAGGCAGCGTAGGTGGATTGAATTGTTGAATGATTACGACTTTGAGATTCGTTACCACCCGGGGAAGGCAAATGTGGTAGCTGACGCCTTGCGCAGGAAGGACAGAGAACCCATTCGAGTAAAATATATGAATATAATGATTCACAATAACCTTACTACTCAAATAAAGGAGGCGCAACAAGGAGTTTTAAAAGAGGGAAATTTAAAGGATGAAATACCCAAAGGATTGGAGAAGCATCTTAATATTCGGGAAGACAGAACCCGGTATAGGGCTGAAAGGATTTGGGTACCAAAATTTGGAGATATGAGAGAAATGGTACTTAGAGAAGCTCATAAAACCAGATACTCAATACATCCTGGAGCGGGGAAGATGTACAAAGATCTCAAGAAACATTTTTGGTGGCCGAGTATGAAAGCCGATGTTGCTAAATACGTAGAAGAATGTTTGACGTGTTCTAAGGTCAAAGCTGAGCATCAGAAACCATCAGGTCTACTTCAACAACCCAAAATCCCGGAATAGAAATGGGAAAACATTACCATGGATTTCATCACTAAATTGCCAAGGACTGCAAGTGGTTTTGATACTATTTGGGTAATAGTTGATCGTCTCACCAAATCAGCACACTTCCTGCCAATAAGAGAAGATGACAAGATGGATAAGTTAGCACGACTGTATTTGAAGGAAGTCGTCTCCAGACATGGAATACCAATCTCTATTATCTCTGATAGGGATGGCAGATTTATTTCAAGATTCTGGCAGACATTACAGCAAGCATTAGGAACTCGTCTAGACATGAGTACTGCGTATCATCCACAAATTGATGGGCAGAGTGAAAGGACGATACAAACGCTTGAAGACATGCTACGAGCATGTGTTATTGATTTCGGAAACAGTTGGGATCGACACCTACCGTTAGCAGAATTTTCCTACAACAACAGTTATCATTCTAGTATTGAGATGGCGCCGTTTGAGGCACTTTATGGTAGAAAGTGCAGGTCTTCAATTTGTTGGAATGAAGTGGGGGATAGACAGATTACGGGTCCGGAGATAATACAAGAAACTACAGAGAAAATCATCCAAATTCAACAAAGATTGAAAACCGCCCAGAGTCGACAAAAGAGCTACGCGGACAGTAAAAGAAAAGATATAGAGTTTGAAATTGGAGAAATGGTCATGCTTAAGGTTTCACCTTGGAAAGGCGTTGTTCGATTTGGTAAACGGGGGAAACTAAATCCAAGGTACATTGGACCATTCAAGATTATAGATCGTGTCGGACCAGTAGCTTACCAACTGGAGCTACCTCAACAACTCGCGGCTGTACATAACACTTTCCACGTCTCAAATTTTAAGAAATGTTTTGCTAAAGAAGATCTCACTATTCCGTTGGACGAAATCCAAATCAATGAAAAACTTCAATTCATTGAAGAACCCGTCGAAATAATGGATCGTGAGGTTAAGAGACTTAAACAAAACAAGATACCGATTGTTAAGGTTTAATGGAATGCTCGTAGAGGACCCGAGTTCACCTGAGAGCATGAAGATCAGATAAAGAAGAAATACCCGCATCAATTTCTAGAAGATTCGTCAACACTTTCAACAGCTTAAAATTTCAGGACGAAATTTATTTAACGGGTAGGTACTGTAGTGACCCGAACTTTTCCAGGTTTATATATATTAAATGAAATTGATATTTACATGATTAAGTGTTTCCAACATGTTAAGCAATCAAACTTATTAAGACTTGATTAATTGGAATAGGTTTCATATAGACAAATGACCACCCAAGTTGACCGGTGATTCACGAACGTTAAAACTTATAAAAACTATACGATGACATATATATGGTTATATATATAGTTAACATGATTTTATTATAAGTATGTATCTTATTAGGTATTTTAACAATGAGTTATATACATAAAAATGAGACTATTAAATTAAGAAACTCGAAAACGATATATATAACGATTATCGTTATAACGTCTTACTAGGTACATATGAATCATATTAAGATATAGATACACTTGGTTAATTATGTTAAATGATAAGTAAATATATCATTAAGTGTATTAACAATGAACTACATATTTAAAAAATAAGACTACTAACTTAATGATTTTGAAACGAGACATATATGTAACCATTATCGTTGTAACGACATTTAATGTATATAGATCATATTAAGAGATATTCGTACATCATAATATCATGATAATATAATAATTTAAAATCTCATTTGATATTATAAACATTGGGTTAACAACATTTAACAAGATCGTTAACCTAAAGGTTTCAAAACAACATTTACATGTAACGACTAACGATGACTTAACGACTCAGTTAAAATGTATATACATGTAGTGTTTTAATATGTATTCATACACTTTTGAAAGACTTCAAGACACTTATCAAAATACTTCTACTTAACAAAAATGCTTACAATTACATCCTCGTTCAGTTTCATCAACAAATCTACTCGTATGCACCCGTATTCGTACTCGTACAATACACAGCTTTTAGATGTATGTACTATTGGTATATACACTCTAATGATCAGCTCTTAGCAGCCCATGTGAGTCACCTAACACATGTGGGAACCATCATTTGGCAACTAGCATGAAATATCTCATAAAATTACAAAAATATGAGTAATCATTCATGACTTATTTACATGAAAACAAAATTACATATCCTTTATATCTAATCCATACACCAACGACCAAAAACACCTACAAACACTTTCATTCTTCAATTTTCTTCATCTAATTGATCTCTCTCAAGTTCTATCTTCAAGTTCTAAGTGTTCTTCATAAATTCCAAAAGTTCTAGTTTCATAAAATCAAGAATACTTCCAAGATTGCAAGTTTACTTCCAAGTTTTCTAAATCCATTCCAAGTAATCATCCAAGATCAAGAAACCTTTGTTACTTAAAGTAGGTTATCTTTCTAATACAAGGTAATAATCATATTCAAACTTTAATTCAATTTCTATAACTATAACAATCTTATTTCGAGTGGAAATCTTACTTGAAATTGTTTTCGTGTCATGATTCTGCTTCAAGAACTTTCAAGCCATCCAAGGATCCTTTGAAGCTAGATCCATTTTTCTCATTTCTAGTAGGTTTATCCAAGGAACTTGAGGTAGTAATGATGTTCATAACATCATTCAATTCATACATAAAAAGCTGTCTTATTCAACATTATAAACTTGTAATCACTAGAACATAGTTTAGTTAAAATCTAAACTTGTTCGCAAATAAAGTTAATCCGTCTAACTAGACTTTTAAAATCAACTAAACACATGTTCTATATCTATATGATATGCTAACTTAATGATTTAAAACCCGAAAACACGATAAACACCATAAAACTGGATATACGCCGTCGTAGTAAAACCGGGGGATGTTTTGGTTGGGATAATTAAAAGCTAAGAAGAACTTTGATTTAAAAGCTATACTTCTAGAAAAATGATTTTTCTTATGAACATGAAACTATATCCAAAAATCATGGTTAAACTCAAAGTGAAAGTATGTTTTTCAAAATGGTCATCAAGATGTCGTTCTTTCGACGGAAATGACTACCTCTTTCAAAAACGACTTGTAACTTATATTTCTGACTATAAACTTATAATTTTTCTATTTAGATTCATAAAGTTAAGTTCAATACGAAACCGTGGCCACTGGAATCACTCAAAACGGATTAGAAACGAAGAAATGACGAGTAAAACAAGATTGATAAAAACTACTCATTTTACCTACGTGAAAGTTAGTAATAAATCTATTCCAACCATAACCTAATCAACTTATATTGTATATTATGTAATCTTGAGATACCATAGATACGTATACAATGTTTTGACTTATCATGTCTACCCATCTATATATATATTGCGGAACAACCATAGACACTCTATATGTGAATGTTGGAGTTAGCTATACAGGGTTGAGGTTGATTCCAATATATATATATAGTTTGAGTTGTGATCAATACTGAGATACGTATACACTGGGTCGTGGATTGATTCAAGATAATATTTATCGATTTATTTCTGTACATCTAACTGTGGACAACTAGTTGTAGGTAACTAACGAGGACAGCTGACTTAATAAACTTAAAACATCAAAATGTATTAAAAGTATTGTAAATATATTTTGAACATACTTTGATATATATATGTATATATTGTTATAGGTTCATGAATCAACCAGTGGCCAAGTCTTACTTCTCAATGAAGTAAAAATCTGTGAAAGTGAGTTTCATTATTCCCTTTTTATATACATTTTTGGGCTGAGAATACATGCAAATGCTTTATTAACTGTTTTACAATATTTATATGTGTGAGTTTCATTTGCTCCCTTTTTAAATGCTTTTGTAATATATATTTTTGGGACTGAGAATACATGCGCTACTTTTATAACTGTTTTACGAAATGGACACAAGTAATTGAAACTACATTATATGGTTAAATTATCGAAATCGAATATGCCCCTTTTTATTAAGTCTGATAATCTAAGAATTAGGGAACAGACACCCTAATTGACGCGAATTCTAAAGATAGATCTATCGGGCCCAACAAAACCCCATCCAAAGTACCGGATGCTTTAGTACTTCGAAATTTATATCATGTCCGAAGGAGGATCCCGGAATGATGGGGATATTCTTATATATGCATCTTGTTAATGTCGGTTACTAGGTGTTCACCATATAAATGATTTTTATCTCTATGTATGGGATGTGTATTGAAATATGAAATCTTGTGGTCTATTGTTACGATTTGATATATATAGGTTAAACCTATAACTCACCAACATTTTTGTTGACGTTTAAAGCATGTTTATTCTCAGGTGAATACTAAGAGCTTCCGCTGTTGCATACTAAAATAAGGACAAGATTTGGAGTCCATATTTGTATGATATTGTGTAAAAACTGCATTCAAGAAACTGATTTCGATGTAACATATTTGTATTGTAAACCATTATGTAATGGTCGTGTGTAAACAGGATATTTTAGATTATCATTATTTGATAATCTATGTAAAGCTTTTTAAACCTTTATTTATGAAATAAAGGTTATGGTTTGTTTTAAAAATGAATGCAGTCTTTGAAAAAACGTCTCATATAGAGGTCAAAACCTCGCAACGAAATCAATTAATATGGAACGTTTTTAATCAATAAGAACGGGACATTTCAAAACACAATAACAAACTTGTCCAAATATGTCTTACACACACGGTTCATGAGATCCATGAACACAGCTGGTGCGTTTGTCAATCCAAACGAAATTACAGTAAACTCATGATGACCATAGCGTTTCCTAAACGCTATCTTCGGTATATCTGTCTCTTTTACTCTCATCTGATGGTAACCTGACCTCAGATCATCTTAGAGTAATATCCAGATCCTTGCAACTGATCTAACAAATCATTGATTCTCGGTGGCGGGTATCTATTCTTGATACAAGGTTTCATAGATCCATCCTTCTTCCTAACAAAGAGCAATGTGCTCTCCATGGTGAAAAAAACTCGGTCGAATGAATCCTTTGTCTAAAAGCTCTTGTAGTTTACTAGACAACTCTTGCAATTATGGGGGGGTGTAAGTCTATACGGTGCATGTGTGATAATGCTAAAAATGAACATATATTTCATAGCATTATCCTTCAAGAAAGACAAGCTTTTAGTTGTAATTGTTCTATTTACAAGTGATATTCGTTTAAATAATAAAAGGTGAAGACAAAAGACAGATTCGACAATTTGAAGATACAAACGACCAAAACACTAAAGAGTACAAAGTACAATCCAAGTGGTTTAATTTATTGATGAGAAACGTCTCAAAATTACAAGAGTACAAGCCGCAAAACGCAAAGTACAAGATATTAAATTGTACGCAAGGACGTTCGAAAATCTGGAACCGGGACCTGAGCCAACTATCAACGCGCGATGCAACGGACCTAAAATTACAAGTCTACTATGCACAAGAATATAATATAATATATATAAAATTATATAAAATTATATATATTATATTATATATTAAAATATAACGTCGACAAGCAAGAAAAACAAAATGATGTGAGCTGGATCCCCAGGCAATGCGATCGCATGGCCAGCATGAACAAAATTCATGCGATCGCATGGCAGCAAATTGTTTGTCAGGTTCTATAAATTGGCCAGTTGCTCGACGAATTTTACACACAATATATCCATCTATCATCATACTCTCTCAATATATTTATATTTATATTTTATAATTATAATTTTAATATTAAGTTAATAATAATAAGGTTATGGTAGCGAATGTTGTAAGTTTGTAAGTCGAAATTATGTCCGTGTAACACTACGCGATTAATACTCATTGTAAGTTATGTTCAACCTTTTTATATTAATGTCTCGTAGCTAATTTATTATTATGTTTATTTAAGCCGAAGTAATCGTGATGTTGGACTAAATATTAAGACGGGGTTATTGGGCTTTGAACCATAATTGGGGTTTAGACAAAAGACCGACACTTGTGAAAATTGGACTATGGGCTATTAATGGGCTTTATATTTGTTTAACTGAATGATAGTTCGTTAATTTAATATAGAGATTTACAATTTGAGGTAATTATAAATAACCACATACACTCGATCGAACACGATGGGCGGGATATTTATAAATACTAATAATCGTTCATTTAACCGGACACGGGGATGGATTAATAGTCACTGGACTCATTAAAACAGGGGTGTATTACATTCAAGGGTAATTGGTGTAATTGTTAACAAAGTATTAAAACCTTGGATTACACGCAATCGATAATCTGGTGTATTCGTTAAACAAAGTATTAAGACCTTGTTACAGTTCGAATCCCTAATTAGTTAGAATATTTGACTTCGGGTATAAGGATAATTTGACGAGGACACTCGCACTTTATATTTATGACTGATGGACTGTTATGGACAAAAACCAGATGGACATATCGAATAATCCAGGACAAAGGACAATTAACCCATGGTAATAAATTAAAATCAACACGTCAAACATCATGATTACGGAAGTTTAAATAAGTATAATTCCTTTATTTCATATTTCATCGTACTTTTATTTACTGTCATTTTATTTATTGCACTTTTAATTATCATACTTTTAATTATCGCATTTTTATTTATCGCCATTTACTTTACGCTTTAAATTAAGTTGTATTTATATTTAATATTTTACATTAGGTTTTAATTGTGACTTAAGACATAAAATCGACAAACCGGTCACTAAACGGTAAAAACTCCCTTTTATAATAATAATAATACTACTTATATATATATATATATATATATATATATATATATATATATATATATATATATATATATATATATATATATATATATATATATATATATATATATATATATACAAATATAGTTTAAAATAAATATAGCGTTAAATTTAGTTGTATCCCTGTGGAACGAACCGGACTTACTAAAAACTACACTACTCTACGATTAGATACACTGCCTATAAGTGTTGTAGCAAGGTTAAGGTATATCCATTCTATAAATAAATAAATAACTTGTGTAAAACTGTATCGTATTTAATAGTATTTCGCAAATAAAAATATAACTATTTCGTATACACCTCGCATAACATCAAGTATTTTTGGCGCCGCTGCCGGGGAACACTCAAACGTCGAAGCGAAATGCCATAAGAAAAAAAAATATTTTTATTCAGTTTTAAGCTATTTTTGTAAAAATATATTTTTATAAGTTTTAAATATTTAAAAAAATCAAAAATATAAAAACAAAAAAAAAAAGAGAAAAATATATATCTTTATTTTTAAGTGTTTAAAATAAAAAAGGTTCATATTTATAAAAGCTAATAAGTAATGAATTTTTTTATATATATAAGTTTTATTAAATTTTCTATAAATTAAAAAGTTAAAAATCAAGTAAAAAAGTAAAAAAAAAAAAAAAAAAAAAAACTGAACCTACACGAATTTGAACCTGCCATCATCTGAATCTGCATCATCCGCACTCGCGGAGATTTTAGGCAGCAGAAATCCGCACTCGCGGAGCTGCTGTGACAGGCCAACCTAGTACGCATTTAATACCAAATTAGGGTTAAATAATTTATTTAATTTTTTAGGTTAAGATTTAATTATTATTAATAGCAATTAGGGTTAATATTTAATATTAATTAGTTTTAGTTTAATTAAATTTGTATTTTTAAGTATTAATTAGTTTTATTACTTATAAAATTAATACTTTTATAAAATAATAATATAAAAATAATATATTTATAAAAATTGTACTTTTATAACTTTAAGTTTTATTTTTATATTTCGTATCTTTTTAATCGTTTAATTCATAATTTGTATTTTTATCGTTCGTAGTTTTTGCCGTAGTTATTTTATATTTCTAGATTTCTAGGCTTTGCCGTAAAATCCCTTAAGTGCTCTTTCTTTAGATTAAGATTTAGGTGCTTTAGAATTTTACGACGTCGCTTATCGCTTTAATATTTTATAGATTTTAGTGCCTAATTAAGTAACTGTCGTTATGGATATAGAATTCCTTTTAAGTGTTTAGACTTTTAAGTTTCGACGCTCTAATTTCTTATTATTGTTTTTCGAGCTTTTATTTTTCGACGTTTTTTCGACGCACTCTTCTTCTTTCTTATTTCTCGACGCTCTAGTTTTTAGGACATGGATTTTATCTTCAAAATTTCGACGAAAAATTATTTTAAGCGGTTAAATTGATAGACATCCAAAATTTTCTAGTTCGCAGTAATAGTTGGATTTGTTAGTGGTGAGTTGTGGGCTTTCGATTTAAAGGGTCTCGGCTACTTGCTGCATCTATTGGCTATTCGAAACGTGGGCAAAATCAGAAAAGTCTATTAATTTGATAACTTATATAATTTTTATCTTTATAACTAATAGGATATTCAGTGAATGCACCGAGCAAAACGTTCACCACCTTTCATACGTTCACCACCTGTAACTCGATCAAGACATCTAGCCAACATTGTCGCCGTTGATTTTTCTTTAGAATCGTCATCTAGTCGACCAAGTACTCCAATTCAAATTTCTGATAATCCATTTTTTGAACCCGACCTCACAATTGAGAATTCGGAGGATATTCAGGGACAATTCAGAGATCCTGAACCACTAATCATTCCTCCTTAACCACAAATCACTCATCCAGAGATTGTCGAGGAAGAAACCATTAAATCAGAATCCTCTAGTGATTCAGATTCAACAAATTCAATCATGGAAAATCCGGAACCTCTAAGTATGGAAGACCGAGTGAGGGCTAAACGCACTGGCCAAGGTCATGCAATTACTCAACCAGACATTAATGCGCCAGATTATGAAATCAAAGGACAAATCCTACACATGGTAACTAATCAATGCCAATTTAGTGGTGCGCCGAAGGAAGATCCAAACGAACATCTTCGTACCTTTAATAGGATTTGTACTCTATTTAAGATCAGAGAAGTTGAGGATGAACAGATCTATCTCATGTTATTTCCCTGGACTTTAAAGGGAGAAGCCAAAGATTGGTTAGAATCGTTACCTGAAGGGGCGATTGATACATGGGATGTCTTAGTTGAAAAATTTCTTAAACAATTCTTTCCGGCATCTAAAGCCGTGAGACTTCAAGGAAAAATTGTTACGTTCACGCAAAAGCCAAATGAAACTCTATATGAGACGTGGACAAGATTTGGAAAGTTGTTAAGAGGATGTCCTCAACATGGTTTAGACACTTATCAAATAGTACAAATATTCTATCAAGGATGCGATATTACCACACGAAAAGACATCGATATAGCAGCTGGTGGTTCCATTATGAAGAAAACATCAACTGAAGCTTACAAAATTATTGATAACACTGCTTCCCACTCACATGAGTGGCACCAAGAAAAAGATATCGTCAGATCATCTAAAGTGGCTATAGCCGATTCTAGCCACGACTTTGATTCCATTTCTGTAAAGTTAGATGCTTTCGAGAGACGAATGGAAAAGATGACTAAGGATATTTACGCAATACGAATTAGTTGTGAGCAGTGTGGAGGACCACATTTGACAAAAGATTGTCTCAGTATTGAACAAACAATGGAACAAAGAGAGAATGTTTCATACATGAACCAAAGGCCTGGAAATAATTATCAAAGTAATTATCAACCGCCAAGACCAAACTACAATCAAAATCAGAATTATAATCGAAATGTTACATACAACAACCAACAAGGTCCTAGCAATCAACAAGTATCTAATAATACTTACAACCAGCAAAGACCTATTTTTCTAAATAAACCACCACAAACCGATGATAAAAAGCCAAATTTAGAAGATATGATGTCAAAGCTAGTTGAATCTCAAACGCAGTTTTTCACATCTCAGAAATAAACTAATGAACAAAATGCTCAAGCATTTAGAAATCAACAAGCTTCAATCCAAAATCTGGAACAAGAAGTAAGTAACCTAGCAAGGTTGATAGGTGAAAGAAAACCTGGGAGTCTACCTAGCGATACAAATGCTAACCCCCGGAATGAAACAACTAAAGCCATTACCACAAGAAGTGGTATTGCACTTAAACCACCTGAAATACCTGTAATTTCTGATGACGCTATTCCTACTACACAGGCACCACAGCCTGAGCATGATAAGGAAACAGAACAGGTAGTTGAAAAGGTTAATGAAGATAACACAGTTAAGGCTAAACCTTATGTTAAACCATACCAACCACCGCTTCCTTACCCAAGTAAAATGAGAAAAGAAAGACTTGAAGCCGAGAAATCCAAATTCTTGGATATGTTTAAACAAATAAATGTCAATCTTCCTTTCATTGATGTGATTTCAGGAATGCCAAGGTATGCTAAATTCCTGAAAGATCTAATCACAAATAGAAAGAAAATGGAAGAACTTTCGGCTGTCACAATGAATGCTAATTGTTCTAGAGTGCTGTTGAATAAACTACCAGAAAAATTATCAGATCCAGGAAGCTTCACAATTCCATATTTTCTGGGTAGTCTTAGTTCAATAGAAGCATTGGCAGACTTAGGTGCTAGTATAAATTTAATGCCGTATTCACTATACGCTAAACTAGACCTTGGAGAATTGAAACCAACACAAATAAGCATACAACTAGCCGATCGATCAGTAAAATATCCTAGAGGTATAATGGAAAACATGCTAGTTAAAGTTGGTACTTTAGTACTTCCGGTAGATTTTGTTATTCTGGATATGGAAGAAGATTCTCGAGTTCCTCTCATATTAGGAAGACCATTCTTAAACACGGCTAAAGCAATAATAGATGTGTTCGGTAAGAAACTGACCCTAAGTATAGAGCACGAGAGTGTCACCTTTTCTGTTGATAGAGCCATGCAACAACCGCAATCTACAGATGATACATGTTATTACATTCAAACTATAGATTCACATACATAATTGTTAGAAGAATTTCCAGAATTACAAGGAACGGGAGAATGTTCTTTAGGAGAAGGAACTGAACCAATTGATGAAGCTGAAATGTTAGCTACACTCATGGCTAATGAATACGAACCAACAACAGAAGAACTTCAAATGCTAAAAGAGGAAGACAGATATCGATATAAATCATCGATAGAAGAGCCACCGATATTAGAGTTAAAGCCACTTCCAAATCATTTGGAATACGCTTATTTACATGGTGAATCTGAATTACCTGTAATAATATCGTCTTCTCTTACGGAAAATGAAAAATCTCAACTCATTTCTGTGCTAAAAGCTCATAAACCAGCTATTGCATGGAAGATTCATGACATTAAAGGCATAAGTCCTTCGTATTGTACACATAAAATCCTTATGGAAGAAGGTCATAAAACCTATGTGCAACGCCAACGAAGACTAAATCTAAATATGCAAGATGTTGTTAAGAAATAAATTATTAAACTGCTAGATGCAGGTTTAATTTATCCAATCTCTAATAGTCCATGGGTAAGCCCAGTTCAATGCGTACCTAAGAAGGGTGGCATGACTGTCATCACAAATGAAAAAAATGAGCTTATTCCTACTAGGACTGTAACAGGATGGCGTGTCTGTATTGATTATAGAAAATTAAATAACGCCACCAGAAAAGATCACTTTCCCTTACCTTTCATTGATCAAATGTTGGAAAGATTAGCCGGGAATAGTTACTATTGTTTTCTTGACGGTTTCTCCGGATACTTTCAAATTCCAATCGCACCCGAGGACCAAGAGAAAACCACATTCACGTGCCCTTATGGTACTTTTGCTTACAAACGCATGCCATTTGGACTTTGCAACGCCCCTGCAACCTTTCAAAGGTGCATGATGGCGATTTTTCACGACATGATAGAAGAATGCATGGAAGTTTTCATGGATGACTTTTCATTCTTTGGTGATACATTTGAAACATGTCTAATTAATCTTGAACGAATGCTTATTAGATGCGAGCAATCAAATCTAGTACTTAATTGGGAGAAATGTCATTTCATGGTTAGAGAAGGAATCGTTCTTGGTCATAAAATTTCAAAGGAAGGAATTGAAGTGGATAGAGCTAAAGTAGATGTAATTGCTAAACTTCCACATCCCACCAATGTTAGAGGAGTTAGGAGTTTTCTAGGGCATGCCGGTTTTTACCGACGTTTCATAAAAGACTTTTCTAAAATTGCCACTCCTATGAATAAACTCCTAGAAAAGGATGCTCCATTCATCTTTTCGGATGAATGCATCAAATCTTTTAATATTCTTAAAGAAAAACTCACTAATGCACCGATCATGATAACTCCAAATTGGAATCTACCATTTGAACTCATGTGCGATGCAAGTGATTTTGCAATGGGAGCCGTTGTAGGACAAAGGATTGAAAAACGATTTCAACCTATTTATTATGCTAATAAGACGTTACAAGGAGCACAAACGAATTACACAACTACTGAAAAAGAACTCCTTGCTATTGTCTTTGATTTTGATAAATTTCGTTCATATCTCGTTCTAGCTAAAACGGTGGTCTATACTGATCATTCTGCTCTTAGATACTTATTTTCAAAACAAGATGCTAAACCACGATTAATCCGTTGGATCTTACTCTTACAAGAGTTCGATATTGAGATCCGAGACAAAAAGGGAGCAGAAAATCTCGCCGCTGATCATCTTTCTCGTCTTGAAAATCCCGAATTAGAAGTTCTAAATGAATCGGCTATACAAGATAACTTTCCTGATGAATATCTTTTGAAGATCGATTATAATGAAATTCCATGGTTTGCAGACTATGCAAACTACTTAGTATGTGAATTCCTTGAAAAAGGGTTGTCATACCAAAAACGAAAGAAATTCTTTAGTGATATAAAACACTATTTTTGGGAAGATCCACATTTGTTTAAAAGTTATCCCGATGGAATAATACGCCGATACGTATTCGGAGATGAAGCTAGTCAAATCCTAAACCATTGTCACACAGGACCAACAGGAGGGCATTATGGGCCTCAACTTACAGCAAGAAAAGTTTATGACGCTGGATTTTATTGGCCTACAATTTTCAAAGACGCACACCTTCTTTGTAAATCCTGTGATGCTTGTCAAAGGGCCAGAAAAATAAGTCAACGTGATGAAATGCCACAAAATGTCATTCAAGTATGTGAAGTATTTGACGTTTGGGGTATTGACTTTATGGGTCCATTTCCAAAATCTCATAATAATCTCTACATTCTCGTAGCCATCGATTATGTATCTAAATGGGCGGAAGCACAAGCTCTCCCAAATAACGATGTACGAGTTGTAGTCAATTTTTTAAAACGTCTTTTTGCAAGGTTCGGAACACCGAAAGCTTTAATAAGTGATCGGGGTACTCATTTTTGTAATAATCAACATGAGAAAGTTCTCAAAAGATATGGAGTAACTCAAAAAAACTCAACCGCTTATCATCCACAAACAGGTGGACAAGTTGAAAATACCAACCGAGCTTTAAAACGTATTCTAGAGAAAACCGTAGGATCAAATCCGAAGGAATGGTCTATGAAATTGGAGGATGCACTCTGGGCTTTTAGAACCGCTTACAAAACTCCAATTGGAATCACACTTTTTAAACTTGTTTATGGAAAAGCATGTCACCTTCCAGTAGAAATTGAGCATAAATGTAACGACCCAACCCGTATTTAAACCGGCCCATAATTTTTTTTTTAATACATTAATATTTAGGTCCCATTTATGTTTCCAAAAACATCTTTAACACAACAATAAGTTCAATAAGCCTTAAAACATTTAATACATAGTTTAAATATCCGAACGAGCATGGTGATTGGGAATACGCTACCCAATCCTAATAACTCCAAAAGCACACTTATAAAGCAAACTACGCGAGTTCACTAGTCCCCATGCTTACCCGAGCCACCTCTTCCATGCAAATCTATAAAAATGTAAACAATGAGAGGGTAAGCTAACGCTTAGTGAGTGAAAATATACTACATACATATATATGCATAAAATGGACACGCTACATAAATAAACAAATACCGCCTACCGGAGCATCCAAGCATAAAGGCAAGCTAATCTAAGAATACCGTACAATCACTAAGCAACAAACTAATAATACCATCAATAAGATAAGTTCACCAACGTCGATGTGAACAACGCCAATAAACTACACCTGGAGGGTTAGCTACATCACGACAATACAACATTATACGTATACAATATATACGTATATATATAACTCGAATAATATAATATGCTCACACTTACAACACAATAACCATGGTTAACCAATCGTACAAGGGAATGACACCCGCAAAAGGCCATCGGAGTTCACAACATCCATTAGTGTACTTAGCACCTCGTATCACTAACCCCCGGGTGGCATCTTAACACCTCGATACTTCACCCTCGGGTGGCGTCTTAACACCTCGACACTTCACCCTTTATTATGGAGTGGCGTCTTAACACCTCGACACTTCACTCCTAGGTGGCATGTTAACACCTCGATGCTTCACCTCGAGTGGCATCTTAACACCTCGATGCTTCACTCGTCACGTGAAACGTGGTGTCTTAGTACCTCAACACTTCACATCTCACGCTACAACAAATAGATACATTATATACCTACACATATATTTATTCCACTCACAATATTAACCCTTCGTCATTGGGGTTATATAAGTCCACATCACACGCCCATGTGATAACGTACACACAAAGTGTGCACCTCGCCAAGGTGGTCAACCTAAAATGCACAACCGTGCCAATTGGATCTATACACAAGTCCAACAATTCCACCTATACGAGAAGTGAGCTCTATCAACGAGAACCCCTTCATCCGACCCGCACCCATCCTACACATACATATGCATATAGGATATTAACACTCACCTTGAAGCCTTGATGGATGCCAAGCCAAAATCCGCAATCGCCGATGGAATGTACCTATTCCATTTATCACAAATACAAATAACACAATTAGGGTGGATTTACAAATCAACCCAAATTGACAACTAGTGCAATTTTGACTCAAATGCACTTCCAAGTACAAACCGTGCCCAAATCAACCAATAATCACTAACGCAAGTGAGAATGGTCCTAATACGCCAATTAGACCCAATCATAGGTGTTAAACACCTATCTTGCCCAAAATGACAATTAAACCCTAATTTGACCCATAAGAAGTCAACATTTCGCCATGAACATGTTTTGACACCAAAACATATTTAACTCGGGTTTATACTTCAACTTAATCCATTTTAAGTTTATAAACCTTATTAAATCGACAATTGGGTCATAATCATCACCAAACCCTAATTTTGACTCTAATCAAAATTAGTCAACCACATGAACCCTAAAGGCTTCCAACACCTCAACAATCACTAAATACTAGTGATTACACCCCTTTGCAAGTCTTACAAACTTACACTTGTTCAACAAACCCAAAACCCGCCAATAACAACAATAAACCCGAATCTTGGTGTTAATCTTCAATTAACAACTAAATGGGTTCCATCTATGAACATACAAGCCAAAAGCCCCAAATTTGAATGATGAACACGAAAATGAAATTCGGAGTTAGAGCTTACCGCTAGTATCACCTTGTAGCTAAGAACGAGGAGAACAAACTTGTCTCTTACACTTTCGATCAAAACCCGCTTCTTCCTTTCCAAAAATTCCTTTGAACCAATTGGGGTTTGAAGTTTTTGAGAGAAAATGAAGAAGAAAAGGAAAAAGATAAAAAGGAAAATGAATGAGTGGATGAGATTAAGACCTCAAATCTGGCTCACACACAAAAAGACCAAAATGCCCTTGAACCTTATTTAAAATTAGTAAAATCTAGTACCAGTCCGCCCAAAACGCCGCGCCGCGGCCCTCATCGTCGCACCGCGACATATAACGTATTCTGGTGGTTTCCTTAACATGCCTCCTGGAATTGAAATTAGCTGAATGCTGCGCCGCAGCCCTTTCTGTCGCGCCGCGACCCAAGGCATGGTCTGGTGCCTTCCTTACCGTGCCTCCTGACCCTGATTTGTTTGTAATGTCGCGTCGCGACCCATACCTCCGCGCCGCGACCTTAAACTTGGTCTGATCACTTTTTGCATACAAGAACTTTAACGCATGAACATGTCTCAATTCCTTCATACACCTATCGTACATACGCGATACACTTGTAAATCATGTATGGGAGAAAAACGGGGTGTTACAACTCTCCCCCACTTAGATTCGATCACGTCCTCGTGATCCTAATCACTTAACCAAATCGAACCTACACTCGATGGTTCTCAAACAATCATTCCAATCCGACTTCCAACACATTCCTCATTAGCCCGAAGATTAATTCATTAACTAAAATACACACTTTCACGCATTCCGAGATGTACAATACACACAATCATCCGAAGTCTTATAACGATCACTTGGAATACGCAACATCGCCACGTATCCTTCCAACTCCTCCAGGCAATTCTTCTCATAGAGTTACCCCTAACAACTAAATCATCATTCGCGATTTATCAAGTCCACAAATCCGAGCACTAAAACTTGTTCAATCCCTCATATCGGGAAAAACTCCACCAACCTCGTACCGAGACATCAACCCTTTAGCGTACCATACCAAGTACAATGTTAAAAGTAAACACGTCCCAAACTAAAGTCAACCATCTAGCCGATGAAGACCAATTAAAAGTGAAATCTAACGGATAACACTTACCACTTAACATCCCTTGTAGTGCACAAACACGTCTAATACGCAACTACCGTAAACACGTGAGCAAAATATGACTATTGCATTACTATTCACACTAAAATGGTCCTTACGACCCCACCATTGGCGTATAAAACAACCAATAGATCACACAATAATATGGTCCTCATGACCCCACCATTGGTGTATAAAACAACCAATAGTTCACACATTCAACATGGCCGAAACAACCCGATATTCACGTCCCACAACACAACACGTGAATGGTACTCCCATTCCGATAATGTTATACCATACCGATATAACACTAAACCCATGATGAAGTCAGCGGACTCCGAAGGTCATGCTCCACCAATCAACAATACCATGATGAAGTCAGCGAACCCCGAAGGTCATGCTTCACCAATCAACAATACCATGATGAAGGCAACGGACCCCGAAGGTCATGCTTCACCAATCAACAATACCGTGATGAAGTCAGCGGACCCGGAAGGTCATGCTTCACCAATCAAGAATACCATGATGAAGTCAGCGGACCCCGAAGGTCATTCTTCACCAATCAACAATACCATGATGAAGTCAGCGGACCCCGAAGGTCATGCTTCACCAATCTCATACACACTTTTGGCCTCAAACAACGAGTAGTGCAACATTGCGCTCTGCTACACTATAGTGAACCCTAACGGATAACACTAACCATCCACACAATCGAGTGAGAACCACCTATATCGAACATAGGCACAAAACAATAATTCTCTACAAGAGAATCCACCACGCACACCCCTTAGCCGAGGGATTTCACCTTGCTCGCCAAACACGCCCATTATCTCTCAACGAGATTACCACATTATCACCTCGGTGATAATTTATATCCCAAAATCATAAGTACAATTTAACTGAAATTGTACTATACCACAAATCGACCAAAACTAGGTCCCAACGCAAACTTTCGGATCTACCAAAAGCATTATCCGAAGTCTCACACTAAAACTTCCTCGTGCGGGAGTGTAACTCCCCCACTTGGAACTACGTTCCATAACCGCCTCTCGTACAACCGTACAATGCTACCAATGGTAGACTTTACCAACAATTGGGTTCACACGACCCATTACCATATCTTGCTCCAAACCTTGAGCATACGAAGGATTTTAACCAATCCTTAAACACTTGAACGAAAAGTGTACCACGATTACATAAACCATACTCTCGCAATCATCCAATTGCTTTAGGTTGTCAAATTTCACCCAGTCACTCATGTACCTAAGGGTTTCTCTCCGGTACCCTAAGCACAATGTAACCGCAACACCACCGGAGTCGAACACTACGCTAGTAGGTATGAAAGAGGCACCCAATGTCGCGTCATGTAGACTCCATTACAAACATACATCGAGTTCCAAAACACTCGATCTCAAAGGTTCCAACCACCCGACGAACCTCATGGTTCATCAATTTCAACACGAGAGCGAACACGCTCTAACATCTGAACACCAAAGCCCATTCCCAAGGCTTGGTAGAATATTTCTCAATACTAAGGAATGCTTGGTTACACCAAGTCTTACGCCCTTCGCCCATTAATCAAAATGTCACCATATGGTACTTCCATTAGGAACGTCACCCATAACAATAACATGCACAACACGATGCATTTAACATACTCCAACTCAAACGGCACATAATAAATAATCAAAGGACATATTTATTAAAATGAAACATACCTTAACGTCTCCTTCCGCCCCCGTCCCCGCTAACTCAGGACATTCTGACTTACGATGTCCTTCTTCTTGGCAATTGAAGCATACCGTGCCATCACCATTTGGCACTGGACATTCCCAAGACTTGTGACCCCTCACGCCATAATTTTAACACCTAGATGCACTAGAATCCGATATACCCATTCTTGTACCACCCGTGCTCACGCTCGGATCCTTAGTCCTCTTACTTGGAGCACCATAAGAAACAACCCTTCTCTCACTTGAAGGTTCACCCACCTTCGATCGCGAATACGACTCAAAATCTCTAGCCGCGGCGAATAACTCCGCAAACAATTTCGCCTGAACTGTGCTAATCTTACTCTTCAAGTCATTATTCAAGGTTCAATAAAAATTTGCATCAACAAATGATCATTCCCCAAATACTCCGGGCAAAAACGAGCCTTCGCCATAAAGGTCGTCTTGAGAGTATTCAAATCCATAGACCCTTGTTGCAAATTTCGCAACTCATTACGCAACTCCCACAAATCGGCTGAAGTCTGGAACTCCTCAAAGAATTTCTGCTTAAATTCGTCCCACGATAAAGCCATAAACGTTTCACCACCGACAAGATCAAATCTTACCATCCAACCAATCCCTCGCCCTACCCCGCAACAAACTAGTAGCGAGTCTCATCTTTTTCTCGGGAGGATATTCAATAGTGCGAAAACACCCTTCGACATCCGAGATCCAGGTGGTGCTTACCAAAGGATCCGGTTTCCCATCATACATCGGGGGTTTAGTCCTCATGAAGCTCTTAAGACAACGCTCCATTTCACTACTACCCCGAAATTCGGAATACTTCCTATCCATTTCTTCTCGAAACGCACTCATTTTCTCCGCAACGGCAGCCGCAACTCTAGCGTTAAACTCCAAATCGTTCGTCTCAATCCCGTTTCCCGTCGCCATTCTAAGGAATGCAAAGCGATTAGATCACGAACGTATAAAGCACACACACAATACCGCTCCATCTTGCTAAACACTCATCGTACATCACTTGTTAGACACGATTTACACCCGTAATAAGGTTTGCAAGTCCTTATTATGCATACACGCCGTATCGACTCGTTAGTACAACGACCGCTTCGATCGATGATATATGCAAACGCAAACAAAATTCTACGTGATATAAACACACGCAAGAATTAATATCACATCACAATAGTACATTAATAATATCTGCATTACTAATATACACGTTAGTCCACCTACAAACAAGGCACTAACTAATAACCCATTCCGACCCGTAATCCTACAAGTCCCGCACAAAATTTAGCGCACACAAAAGTCTAAGTCTAGGCACCTATCTCAAGTCACCTAAATCCCTTAGACCATGCTCTGATACCACTTGTAACAACCCAACCCGTATTTAAACTGGCCCATAATTTTTTTTAATACATTAATATTTAGGTCCCATTTATGTTTCCAAAAACATCTTTAACACAACAATAAGTTCAATAAGCCTTAAAACATTTAATACATAGTTTAAATATCCGAACGAGCATGGTGATTAGGAATACGCTACCCAATCCTAATAACTCCAAAAGCACACTTCTAAAGCAAACTACGCGAATCCACTAGTCCCCATGCTTACCCGAGCCACCTTCTCCATGCAAATCTATAAAAATGTAAACAACGAGAGGTTAAGCTAACGATTAGTGAGTGAAAATATACTACATACATATATATGCATAAAATGGACACGCCACATAAATAAACAAATACCGCATACCGGAGCATCCAAGCATAAAGGCAAGCTAATCTAAGCATACCATACGATCACTAAGCAACAAGCTAATAATACCATCAATAAGATAAGTTCACCAACATCGATGTGAACAACGCCAATAAACTACACCCGGAGGGTTAGCTACATCACGACAATACAACATTATACGTATACAATATATACATATATATATAACTCGAACAATATAATGTGCTCACGCTTACAACACAATAACCATGGTTAACCAATTGTACAAGGGAATGGTGCCCGCGAAAGGCCATCGGAGTTCACAAAATCCATTAGTGTACTTAGCACCTCGTATCACTAACCCCCGGGTGGCATCTTAACACCTCGATACTTCACCCGCGGGTGGCGTCTTAACACCTCGACACTTCACCCTTTATTATGGAGTGGCGTCTTAACACCTCGACACTTCACTCCTAGGTGGCATCTTAACACCTCGATGCTTCACCTCGAGTGGCATCTTAACACCTCGATGCTTCACTCGTCACGTGAAACGTGGTGTCTTAGCACCTCGACACTTCACATCTCACACTACAACAAATAGATACATTATATACCTACACATATAATTATTCCACTCACAATATTAACCCTTCGTCGTTGGGGTTATATAAGTCCACATCACACGCCCATGTGATAACGTACACACAAAGTGTGCACCTCGCCAAGGTGGTCAACCAAAAACGCACAACCGTGCCAATTGGATCTATACACAAGTCCAACAATTCCACCTATACGAGAAGTGAGCTCTACCAACGAGAACCCCTTAACCCGACCCGCACCCATCCTACACATACATATGCATATAGGATATTAACACTCACCTTGAAGCCTTGATGGATGCCAAACAAAAATCCGCAATCGCCGATGGAATGTACCTATTCCATTTATCACAAATACAAATAACACAATTAGGGTGGATTTACAAATCAACCCAAATTGACAACTAGTGCAATTTTGACCCAAATGCACTTCCAAGTACAAACCGTGCCCAAATTAACCAATAATCACTAACGCAAGTGAGAATGGTCCTAATACGCCAATTAGACCCAATCATAGGTGTTAAACACCTATCTTGCCTAAAATGACACTTAAACCCTAATTTGACCCATAAGAAGTCAACATTTTGCCATGAACAAGTTTTGACACCAAAACAAATTTAACTCGGGTTTATACTTCAAATTAATCCATTTTAAGTTTATAAACCTTATTAAATCGATAATTGGGTCATAATCATCACCAAACCCTAATGTAAGACCCGTTTATTTGTAGTGTACATAAGTGTAGTTAATGTACTTGAAGTGGGGTTTTGGTTGTACATATTAAAAGAATGCAGAAAACTGGTCTGGGCGTTTGGCAGGGCGCGCGGCCATTTGGCGCGCCGCGCCATTGTTCTGTGACAGATTCATTTCCTTTTTATTAGTTATTTTGAGGGTAAATTGGTAAATTCACTAAAGGCCGACTTTAAGGCTCTAGATTCAGTTTGGTGAGCCTCATAACACTATTTTCACCTACTTTACCTCTTCCAAATTAATTTAGTGAGAGAAAGGATTTTCTAGAGTGAGAGAACTCAAATCAAGGAAGAAGAAGCTGATTTCGGGTCTAAGTGCAAGCATTAAAGTTGTTCATCTATCCTCTAGCTACGTTTTGATTGTAGTGGTATGCTCTAATCTTGATTTCCTAATTTAATTTTGTGAAAGGGTTAGCGTTAGGGTTAATGGTGAACTTAAGACCCACTTTGTTAGTAAATTGGGTGTTTTGGGTGAATTTGGGTCATGTAGACCTAAAGATGATTAACTAGGGGTTTTCAAAGTATTAATTGATGTTTATGAGCTTAATTTAGTTAGTTAATTACTCTCACACCTAGAGATAAGTAAATGGGTGTTAAGTGGTTTAGTGGATGACCCGAAATGGGTGTGTTGACCTTAAATTGGTCAAATGGGTCAAAATGGACCTAAGTTAGTTAATGTTGTTGTGTAATGCATAAACCTTGTGTTGAAATGTGTTTTAAACCTAACTTGGCTAATGATTAGGGTTTTGGGGATGTTAACCCAAATATTAGGGTTAAGGGTGTGAATGGATCAAAATTGCACCATGGGTCAAGATACACTAGAATGGAGTTTTAGTTGGTTGACCAACTTGGGTTTGTGATTGATATTATGTATAATGTAATAGGTACGTTACATTGAAGATTTCCGAGCTTGATTATCTTTCACAAGAGATTTTGAGTTGAGTGGAGTAATTATACGCATGTGTATATGATGCGTTTATTTGTGGGTGTTATGGTATGAACCATCGAGCCGGTAGTGCCATAACATGTGTGCGATAAGATGTGAACCACGAGCCGGTAGCATCAAGTGTGAACCACGAGCCGGTAGCACTATAAAATAAGATGTGAACCACGAGCCGGTAGCATCGAGTGTGAACCACGAGCCGGTAGCACTATAAAATAAGATGTGAACCACGAGCCAGTAGAATCGAGTGTGAACCACGAGCCGGTAGCACTATAAAAGAGTATGACTCA
Organism: Rutidosis leptorrhynchoides; assembly: GCF_046630445.1. Taxonomy (NCBI): domain Eukaryota; kingdom Viridiplantae; phylum Streptophyta; class Magnoliopsida; order Asterales; family Asteraceae; genus Rutidosis; species Rutidosis leptorrhynchoides. The sequence continues at coordinate 101,391,478 of NC_092335.1, forward strand.
ATTGCATATGGTGTAAACCACAAGCCGGTAGCACCATAGCGTTTATGGTTAACCATATTGAGATTGTCGTTTATTTAGCATATTGTTTATATATATATATATATATATACATATATATATATATATATATATATATATATATATATATATATATATATATATATATATATATATATATATATATATTGTGTTGAGTATATGCTAATGAGGTTTTGTGTTAATGTATGACTTGTTAAATGTTTTGGGTACGATGACATGCTAATTGAGTTACAAGTTCGTATGAGGTATTTGGTGAATGAGATTGCAAATAGATGAGTTATATATATGTATGTGTAATTATTGCATTCACTAAACTTTGCTTACCCTCTCATTGTTTACCTTTTTATAGGTTCGGTTGTGGACAAGGGTAAGGGCATCATCTTGGATTAAAGATCCCGTCGTTGTTAGAGAATGCTTTTGGGATATTTAGCTTTAGGAGTTGACGGAGGCTTGGGTAGTTTAATCCCAAACACCATGCTCGTAGTGTAGTTTGGTACTTAAACTTTTTGATGGTCGAAACTCATATTTTGAATTAAACTCGTAAAACGGACGATGTGGGCCTCGTTTCGTAAAACTCATTTTATTAATGGAATGTGTTAGTTTTACATATTTGAATATGTTGTTAAAAGCGTTTTGTCTAATTATGTCGTGAAGTGGCCAATCTTTTTTGCATTTCAAGACTTTTGGGACAGACCAGAATGGCGCGCCGCGCGGCCTTCTGTCGCGCCGCGCCATTTGATGATCAAACAAATTTTTTTTTTGTTGTATTTCAAGCGGGTTCGATTGCGATTTGCTTTGGGCTGTTACAAGAGATTATCAGAGCATGGTCTAAGGGATTTAGGTGACTTGAGATAGGCGCCTAGATTTAGACTTTTTGTGTGCACATTATGCGGGACTTGTAGGACTTTGGGTCGAATCGGGTTTTGTTTAGTGCATAGGTTTATGTGAACTAATCACGCGCTATTGTTTTGTGTGGCATTTGAAATCGTCAAGCGAAATAGAAATGGTACTAGTGAGTTAATGCGATGTGCTCGCGTAACAATGATTAGCTGCCATTGTTACGGGTTCAAATCGTGTCAAATAAGTGATGTACGACGATTGTTGAGCAAGATGGGGTAGTGTGATGTATATGTATATACATATGTGTTAAGTCCTTTCGTTTTGTTGCTTAATTTACTTCGTTTTATAGAATGAAGATGAGAAATGAACACGACACCAATGACGGAAGTACGAGTGAGGACGTTGAACTCACAGCCAAGGTTGAGGCCATCTTTAAAAGGATAAAGAAGGATTTTCTTGACGATGTCCGAAAGGTCTTCCAAGAGTCGATCGATGGACAAGTGACCGAAATGATCAATGATCTAATGAAAGCCGCAATAGATGAGGCTTTAGAGGCTAGAAACATTTATCCTCGAGGCGAAGGGGGTGAAGGTAATGGTGGGGGTGGAAGGCGGGACTTCCACTACAAAAATTTCAAGGATACTCAACCTCTGATGTTTAATGGGGTGAGGGATCCATTGAAAAGCACTTGTTGAATTTTCGATATCGAGGGAGCATTCCGTACCGCGGAGTGTCCTCCCGAGAAGAAGACGAGGTATGGGTCTAGCATGTTGCGTGAAGAGGGCAAATTGTGGTGGGACGATAAAATCAAATTATATGGTAAAGAGCAATGCATGTGCTTGACATGGGAAGAGTTTAAGAAGGAATTTTTCCAAGAATACCGAACTTCTTCCGATCTTGATAAAATCTGGGACGAGTTGCACCATTTGTGACAAGGTTCAATGGACTTGGTTACTCTCAAGTCTACCTTCTTGGCAAAGACTCGTTTTTGTCCAGAGTACGTTGGTGATGATCACAAGTTGATGCTAGATTTCTATCGTACTTTAAGTGATGAGTTGAAGGGTAAGATTAGCCGGGGTATGGCTAAGTCTTTCGAAGATTTATACAAATTGGCTAGGAGTTTTGAGCCGGAGGTTCCAAGGAAAAGCGATTTCACTTTTTCGAAGAGAAAGTTTGAAGGTTTGAGTTATTCGAACTTTTCAAATAAAAAGAACAAGAAAGGCTCCGAGAGCGTTAATAGTGTGAAGAAGGGTGCTTCCGAAGGTTTCGGACCCAGGTGTTATAATTGTAATCAAAGAGGGCACATCGCCCGTGATTGTACCAAGGCGACGACCAAGCTTACTTGTTTTAATTGTGGTAAAGAGGGGCACAAAAGGCCCGAGTGTCCCGAGTTGCGCAATGATAATGTTAAGCGGTTAGAGAAGGCGGCAGGTATGGCTAGGGGTCGCAATTATTTGATGACCAACGATGAAGCCAAACAATCGAACGAAGTTGTCTCAGGTACTTTCATGGGTAATTCTAATCCGGCAAGGATACTTTTTGATAGTGGTGCTAACTTGTCGTTCGTGTCACCAAAATTTATGCCTAAACTTAATAAACCATTAGCTAAGTTAAGTCGTCCGGTAGAGGTCGAAATAGCGGACGGCAAGACGGTGCTAGTGGTTGACGTGTGTAAGAATTGTGATGTTGTGTTTGGTGCCGAAAACTTTAAGATTGATCTTATCCCGATGACTTTGGGCAATTTCGATATCATTGTTGGTATGGATTGGCTCGATCATAATAGAGCCGATATTGCATAACATGAAAAATTTATTCGTGTAAAGGCCCCAAGTGGGGGAGAGTTAATTATTCACGGTGATAAGCGTAGAAAACTTGTGTCGATATGCAATTTTGCATGGGCACGTCGTTTTCTTGTTGGCGGTGGCATGGCTTTTCTTGCCCATGTTGTTGATACTCGTGACGAGCCACCACCCATTCGTGAAATTCTGGTGGTTAGTGAATTCGAAGACGTTTTTTCGGACGAGTTACCGGGTGTTCCAGCGGAAAGACAAGTTGAATTTCGCATTGAGTTGGTTCCAGGGGCTACCCCCATTGCTAAAACTCCTTATCGTTTAGCACCGACAGAAATGCAAGAGTTGTTAAATCAAACCCAAGAGTTGCTCGAGAAGGGTTTTATTCAACCGAGTGCTTCTCCATGGGGCGCTCCGGTTTTATTCGTAAAGAAGAAGGATGGTAGTATGCAGATGTGCATCGATTATCGGGAGTTAAATAAAGTGACGATTAAGAATCGTTATCCATTACCTCGGATTGACGATTTGTTTGACCAACTCCAAGGTGCAACGTATTTCTCTAAAATCGACCTACGGTCCGGCTATCACCAAATGCGGGTCCGTGAGAAAGACATCGAGAAAATGGCTTTTCAAACGCGTTATGGGTATTTTGAATTTGTAGTTATGCCTTTTGGTCTTACGAATGCACCGGCGGCATTCATGGACCTTATGAACCGAGTGTGCCAACCTATGTTGGACAAGTCGGTAATTGTGTTCATCGACGATATACTTGTTTATTCGAAGAGTATGAATGAACATGAACGTCATGTGCATAAAGTATTGAAGACGTTACGAAAGGAGAAGTTGTATGCTAAGTTCTCCAAATGTGAATTTTGGCTAAGGGAGGTTCAATTCCTTGGCCATATTGCGAACGAAGATGGTATTCAAGTGGATCCGAGAAAGATAGAGACGGTGAAGAGTTGGAGACAACCGACTACACCTACGGAAGTCTGAAGTTTTCTCGGGTTGGCTGGTTATTATCGTCGGTTTATCCAAGATTTTTCTAAGATCGCTTCTTCATTAACGAAATTGACGAGAAAGAACGCGAGATTTAATTGGGAGAACGAGCAAGAAATTGCTTTTCAATTGCTGAAAGAGAAGTTGTGTCAAGCTCCGGTGTTAGTTTTGCCGGAAGGAGTGGAAGACATGACGGTTTATTGTGATGCTTCGCTAAATGGGCTCGGGTGTGTTCGTATGCAAAGGGGTAAAGTCATCACTTATGCCTCTCGACAATTAAAGGAACACGAGACGAGATATCCGACTCATGATCTTGAGTTGGCGGCGGTTATGCATGCGTTGAAAATTTGGTGCCACTACTTGTATGGTGTCAAGAGTACGATTTATTCGGATCATAAGAGTTTGAAACACCTCTTCAATCAACGAGATTTGAATTATCGCCAACGTAGGTGGATGGATGTGGTGAAAGATTATGATTGTGAAATACTTTATCATCCGGGCAAGGCGAATGTGGTCGCGGATGCGTTAAGTCGAAAGAGTCATCACCCGGCGTTACGATTGGGATTGTTACGTATGATTATTACTAACGATTTTCTCGAAAAACTTGGTGGGATTCAAATAGAGGCTTACGTTCACAACAAGCATGCGGAACGAATCATGGGGTAATCGGAGTTCATTACTATGGGCTCGCATGGTTTGTTGTCTTTTCAAGGAAGAGTGTGGGTGCCTAAGATGGGTGATTATCGACAAGTGCTACTTGATGAAGCACATAAGTCGAAGTATTCCATTCATTTGGGCACGACGAAAATGTATCTAGATTTAAGAAAAGATTATTGGTGGCCGGGCATGAAACGTGATGTTGTGAAGTACGTTGAACAATGCGTCACGTGTTTGCAAGTTAAGGCCGAGCACCAAAAGCCGTATGGTAAGTTACAACCGTTGGAAATCTCAAATGGAAATGAAAGCACATTACCATAGATTTCATCACAAAGTTACCTAAAATGGCGAGAACCCAATTTGATTCGATTTGGGTTATAGTTGATCGATTGACGAAAAGTGCTTTGTTTCTTCCCATTCGGGAAGGGATATCGTCGGAGACCTTGGCTAAGTTGTTTATCAAGGAAGTCATCTCTCGACACGGTGTTCCTATATCTATTATTTCGGATCGAGATACCCGTTTTACATCTCGGTTTTGGGAAAAGTTTCACGAAGATATGGGTACACAATTGAAATTGAGCACGGTGTATCATCCTCAAACGGACGGTCAAACCGAACGTACGAATCAAACTTTGGAGGATATGTTACGGGCGTGTATTATTGATTTTGGTGGTAGTTGGGACGAGCACTTACCTTTGGTGGAATTCTCGTACAATAATAGTTATCATACTAGTATCGGGATGCCACCTTACGAGATGCTTTATGGGCGGAGGTGCCGAACTCCGATTTGTTGGGGTGAAATTGGTCAAAGAGAAATCAGGAGTACCGATTTGGTTTTAGAGATGAATAGCAAGATTGATATGATTCGAGATCATTGGAAAAAGGCTCAAGATAGAAAAAAGTCGTATGCCGACAAATGTAGGTGAATGATTGAATTTCAAGAAGGTGACATGGTGATACTTAAGGTTTCGCCATGGAAGGGCATTATTCGGTTTAGAAAACGGGGAAAGTTAGCTCCTCGGTTTATTAGACCATTTAAGGTTTTAGCTCGTGTTGGTGAAGTCGCGTATCGTTTGGAATTACCCGAAGAGCTTGCGGGGATCCATAATACATTCCATGTTTCCCATCTCTGCAAGTGTCTTGCGGATGATTCATCTTGGGTACCATTACATGAAATTGAGCTAAACAACAAGTTAGAATATATTGAGGAGCTGATTGCCATACTCGATGAGAAGGTCAAAAGGTTTAGAAATAAAGAAGTGAGGACTTTTAAAGTTCAATGGCGTTGGAGTAAAGGTTCCGAGTTTACGTGGGAGCCCGAAGAATTCGTGTTAGTTTATCTTCCTTCTTGTCATGCGGCTTGAAGTGGGGGAGAGTTGTAAGACCCGTTTATTTGTAGTGTACATAAGTGTAGTTAATGTACTTGAAGTGGGGTTTTGGTTGTACATATTAAAAGAATGCAGAAAACTGGTCTGGGCACGCGCCGCGCCATTGTTCTGTGACAGATTCCTTTCCTTTTTATTAGATATTTTGAGGGCAAATTGGTAAATTCACTAAAGGCCAACTTTAAGGCTCTAGATTCAGTTTGGTGAGCCTCATAACACCATTTTCACCTACTTCACCTCTTCCAAATTAATTTAGTGAGAGAAAGGGTTTTCTAGAGTGAGAGAACTCAAATCAAGGAAGAAGAAGCCGATTTCGGGTCTAAGTGCAAGCATTAAAGTTGTTCATCTATCCTCTAGCTACGTTTTGATTGTAGTGGTATGCTCTAATCTTGATTTCCTAATTTAATTTTGTGAAAGGGTTAGCGTTAGGGTTAATGGTGAACTTAAAACCCACTTTGTTAGTAAATTGGGTGTTTTGGGTGAATTTGGGTCATGTAGACCTAAAGATGATTAACTAGGGTTTTTCAAAGTATTAATTGATGTTTATGAGCTTAATTTAGTTAGTTAATTACTATCACACCTAGAGATAAGTAAATGGGTGTTAAGTGGTTTAGTGGATGACCCGAAATGGGTGTGTTGACCTTAAATTGGTCAAATGGGTCAAAATGGACCTAAGTTAGTTAATGTTATTATGTAATGCATAAACCTTGTGTTGAAATGCGTTTTAAACCTAACTTGGCTAATGATTAGGGTTTTGGGGATGTTAACCCAAATATTAGGGTTAAGGGTGTGAATGGGTCAAAATTGCACCATGGGTCAAGATACACTAGAATGGAGTTTTAGTTGGTTGACCAACTTGAGTTTGTGATTGATATTATGTATAATGTAATAGGTACGTTACATTGAAGATTTCCGAGCTTGATTATCTTTCACAAGAGATTTTGAGGTTAGTGGAGTAATTATACGCATGTGTATATGACGCGTTTATTTGTGGGTGTTATGGTATGAACCATCGAGCCGGTAGTGCCATAACATGTGTGCGATAAGATGTGAACCACGAGCCGGTAGCATCGAGTGTGAACCACGAGCCGGTAGAACTATAAAATAAGATGTGAACCACTAGCCGGTAGCATCGAGTGTGAACCACGAGCCGGTAGCACTATAAAAGAGTATGACTCAATTGCGTATGGTGTGAACCACGAGCCGGTAGCACCATAGCATTTATGGTTAACCATATTGAGATTGTCGTTTATTTAGCATATTGTTTATATATATATATATATATATATATATATATATATATATATATATATATATATATATATATATATATATATATATATATATATATATATATATATATATATATATATATATATATATTGTGTTGAGTATATGCTAATGAGGTTTTGTGTTAATGTATGACTTGTTAAATGTTTTGGGTACGATGACATGCTAATTGAGTTACAAGTTCGTATGAGGTATTTGGTGAATGAGATTGCAAATAGATGAGTTATATATATGTATGTGTAATTATTGCATTCACTAAACTTTGCTTACCCTCTCATTGTTTACCTTTTTATAGGTTCGGTTGTGGACAAGGGTAAGGGCATCATCTTGGATTAAAGATCCCGTCGTTGTTAGAGAATGCTTTTGGGATATTTAGCTTTTGGAGTTTGACCGAGGCTTGGGTAGTTTAATCCCAAACACCATGCTCGTAGTGTAGTTTGGTACTTAAACTTTTTGATGGTCGAAACTCATATTTTGAATTAAACTCGTAATACGGCTAATGTGGGCCCCGCTTCGTAAAACTCATTTTATTAATGGAATGTGTTAGTTTTACATATTTGAATATGTTGTTAAAAGCGTTTTGTCTAATTATGTCGGGAAGTGGCCAATCTTTTTCGCATTTCAAGACTTTTGGGACAGACCAGAATGGCGAGCCACGCGGCCTTCTGGCGTGCCGCGCCATTTGCTGATGAAACAAAATTATTATTTTTTTGTTGTATTTCATGGGGGTTCGATTGCGATTTGGTTTGGGTTGCTACACCTAATTTTGACTCTAATCAAAATTAGTCAACCACATGAACCGTAAAGGCTTCTAACACCTCAACAATCACTAAATACTAGTGATTACACCCCTTTGCAAGTCTTACAAACTTACACTTGTTCAACAAACCCAAAACCCGCCAATAACAACAATAAACCCGAATCTTGGTGTTAATCTTCAATTAACAACTAAAAGGGTTCCATCTATGAACATATAAGCCAAAAGCCCCAAATTTGAATGATGAACACGAAAATGAAATTCGGAGTTAGAGCTTACCGCTAGTATTACCTTGTAGCTAAGAACGAGGAGAACAAACTTGTCTCTTACGCTTTCGATCAAAACCCGCTTCTTCCTTTCCAAAAATTCCTTTAAACCAATTGGGGTTTGAAGTTTTTGAGAGAAAATGAAGAAGAAAAGGAAAAAGATAAAAAGGAAAATGAATGAGTGGATGAGATTAAGGCCTCAAATCTGGCTCACACGTGAAAAGACCAAAATGCCCTTGAACCTTATTTAAAATTACTAAAATCTGGTACCAGTCCGCCCAGAACGCCGCGCAGCGGCCCTCATCGTCGCACCGCGACATATAACGTATTCTGGTGGTTTCCTTAAAATGCCTCCTGGAATTGAAATTAGCTGAATGCCGCGCCGTGGCCCTTTCTGTCGCGCCGCGACCCAAGGCATGGTCTGGTGCCTTCCTTACCGTGCCTCCTGACCCTGATTTGTTTGTAATGTCGCGCCGCGACCCATACCTCTGCGCCGCGACCTTTAACTTGGTCTGATCACTTTTCACATACAAGAACTTTAACGTATGAACATGTCTCAGTTCCTTCATACACCTATCGTACATACGCGATACACCTGTAAATCATGTACGGGGGAAAAACGGGGTGTTACAATAAAGCATTTTGGGCTTTGAAGGCATGTAATCTTGATTTGCATGACGCCTGACGTCTACAGTTAAGTCAACTAAACGAATTAGAAGAATTGAGACATGAAACATATGAAAATTCGTTAATCTATAAAGAAAGAATGAAGAAATGGCATGATAAAAGAATCAGAAGTTCAAAAGAATTTAAAGAAGGAGACAGAGTTCTTCTTTTCAATTCACGATTCAAGCTATTTCCTGAAAAATTGAAATCAAGATGGTCTGACCATTCATAGTCAAAAGAGTTTTCCCATATGGAACAATAGAGTTGATAAATTCAAATGGGATTAATTTAAATTTAATGGTTACAGAGTTAAACATTACATACATGATCCGATGGAAATTGACAATGAAGTTAATCACAATTTCAACACCACATCTAACTAAGTTTGGGGAGAATCAATTATTTTTAAGGATAATATATATTTCTGTTAGAGTTAGATTTTCTGTTTTCGTGTAGTTCTCGAAAATGGAATCCGAATGGTCTTTCCTTAGCAGACCCTAAAGAACTAGTCTTCTCTCTCCATTCTGAATTTTTATTTTTTTAGGTTTTACGAGATGAAGAATTCCTTTGATCTGAACCATGGTCTACTACTACACGCTATGATTACTAAACGTAATAATAACATCTTCCCAAGTGAACTGGTATCATTCATAAGAGGTAAAATGGACGAATTGAGGAAAGAACTCAGGAAAGATCATCATAAGACACATTTTGGTAAAGGAAAATCAAAATCCGCAACAAAAAGAAGAGCACGACACCTTGAAAGATGTCATAAATGCGGAAAATGGTCACACGAAGGTAAATGTTCAAACAATCAAACATATTCAAATACTGAATTTGTTACTCTATGTAGAGAAGGACCGTTCATATGTTTAGAAGAAAAGTTATTGAAAAATCGAGGTTACGCTTACGTAGCTATGGAAAATCAAATCACACGACTCTTCTATGAGTCGGCTAAAGCAGGTCTTTGAGAATTCTTTCTCATAGGTAAGTATGTACAGTTTTTATTTTATTTTATTGCTTTTAACCTTTTGATAATAAACGCTGAATCTTTCGCTATAAAGTATTATAATGATATTCAATAAAATTAGGTATGCGAAACCGAAATTATTGATATAATACAAAAATTTAATTCATCACTGCGAAATTTACCGTTTATTCATAAGGTATAAATATCTTTAATCAATCAATCCAAAATATTTCAGAAATTCGTCAGGAGTAAAACTAGGTAATATAGCCAAAATTACTTTACCCAAAAGAGGGACGTATATTTTTGTTAATATTTGATTGATTAAAGTGGGATAAAAGACCAAAAAGATTTTTAATTTTATTTTTATCATGTTTTTAAAATTAATATTGTAAATTTTTAAAACCAATATATTTAAGTTTGTAAATATTTTAAAACCAATATTTTTAATATATGTTTGTAAAACTAATGTATATAAATATTAATAATATTTTATATGAAATCTTATGCATTTTAAATTTAAGTTTGGTGTGAATTTAAAAAAAAAAATTTACTTTATTTCATTAAGTTAAAAATATGATTTCTAAAATTCGTCGTGAGTTGAAGACTAGGTCGTTGAACCGAAATTGCTTTACCCGAGGGCGGGACGAGAAATTTTATTATCATTATTTTTAATCTAATTGATTTAAAGTACGCCAAAAACATTTAAAAAACCCAAAAATCTTTGCTTTTAAAACAATCGCTTTAAAATGACAAATTTTAAAATTTTGTCGAGAGACGGACTAGGTCAACGTATCGAAAAGCCCTCATTCTAGAAAGAAACAAATTTTTAATTAATTATTTGTTTTATAAATTAAAGATTTTATATAAAAAAATAATAATAATAAATCCGCACTCGCGGAGTTTTGTGTGGTCCCACATCCGCACTCGCGGAGTTCTAAAATTCCAAACCAGAATAACTGGTCGACTGACCAGTCCTCAAACACACACAAACATAATTTTCTGCGAAAAAATACCCAAAAACCCTCTCAAAATCACGATTTTTCACCGTTAATCATCAAATTTCTTGCTAAAATCACGATGAGGAGATACTTGCCAAGAAGTTTTTCATGGAAATCGGTAATTTCTACATCCAAACACTCTTTAATTCGGATTTTTAGTGTTCTTGAGCAAAATTATACCTAATTTTATTTTGATGATTTCTTGCTTAATTGTGCTTAAATTGTTTGTATATTATGCTTGTATAACCTAAATTGATGCTATTTAACATGATTAGAAGCCTTAAACTTCAAATTTTGAGTAATTTAGGATTTGTGTTCTTGAGCAAAATTGGGGCTTTTTAGTGTAAACGGGTTATGGCCGAATTTTGTTGATGGTTCATGCTTAATTAAGTAGTGTAACATGTTTAGGTTGCTAAATGATCAAAACTTTGATCCTAAACATGATTTTTGAGTATTAAAGTGGACTTTTTGAGTCAAAAATGCATGAACTCGGTTTAATTGATATGAATGCCATTTGGAACTCGTTTAATTGCTATAATGATTATTTTTGACATGATTTAGAAGATGAATGCTAAGGAACATTGTATACATTTTCATATATGTTTATTTGTAAAAGTGTAGAATTGTTAATATTGTGAAAATGCGTATAAAGTTTAATATGGATTAAACATGTCATTATGATTGTTTTGATTTATGATTCTGCTAACACTAATGCATATTTGGATGCACAAAAATTGTGTTTAATGTGTTTTGCAGACTGAAAGGGGTGAATCTTCATCCGCATCTCAGGCTCGCAATGCTCCTCCTGAGAATGCAGACGAACAGGATATTAATGACCAATACAGACAAAATACACCTCATCAAGTCATTTCATTTTCAAATATCCATGAGGTAGATTTACACCCAAACTTGAGGTTTGACAGATTTTGGATAGAATATCCAAAATATCAAAGGAACTTACACACCCTTCAGTCTAATGATGTTGAAGTACCCAGGGTAATAGATTGGGAACCGTTAGAAACAGTGGGATTGGCCGATCCAATCATAGAATTACTTACACAAAGGTATGGTAATTCTACTTTTAATGATTGGGAACGTTTATTCAATATACGTAGGCATGTATATAGAGAATGGTGTGTAGAATTATTATGTAGTTTTGAAATAAATGATCGGGTAGCTACCTTAACCGATCGAAGTTTTATTAGATTTTTATTAGGAGGTGTGATGCGCCATATGTCTCTACTAGATATGGCTCAGGCTTTGTGTATATATACGCCTGAGGAACTAGCATCTACTGATTGTCAAAGGTTGATAGTTAATGGTAGGAGGGTTGATGAAAATTTTGATATGAATGGAATATGGAGTAGAATGACTAGCCATAATCGATTTTGTGGGGGGTATTACTCTTATACTGATATTGATAGAGCTGAGCTAAGAGTAATCCATAGGTTCTTAGCAAACTCGATTACACAGCGAGGTAGGAACAAAGGGAAGGTAAATGAAAATGATTTATTTTATCTCATGTGTATTCGAGACCCACAGAGCGCTGTGAGTATACCTTATTGTGTGGGTTATTATTTATCGGCTATAGTTAGGGGTATACGGCCTAATAGTATAATAGGAGGTGGTATCTTTGTTACTTTAATTGCTGAGTATCTCGGTGTCGATAGAAGTCAGGGGGGATTAATAATTGCAGCACCAGAACCCCGTGATACAATTGGTTTGAAAGTATATCATGGTGCTAAGGTTTTAAAGAAATGACATAACGCTGCAGCACCATATGATGGCAATCATCCACATGTCGAAAGAGATCAGCAGCAAGGTAATATGGGAGGGGGGGAATCAGATGACAGAAATGCAAATTTTTATGGCTCAACATGAGTATGAAATGGCTAGACAACGAGCATTTCAAGATTGGCAGTATCATCAAAACCAAATCATAAGTCATTGTGCACACATAAATACAAACTACATTCCTACTCAAATGCCCATATTTCCTCCCTGGACTACACATACCCAACCACCGTATCCTACATATGACCCAGCTCAAGCATTCTACAGCACTTAAAGCTATGAATGGAATCCCTACTGGCACCATCCTCATCAAACCTAATTTTCTTTTATGCCTATTTTTATTTATTTTATAACTTGTAATTTTATACTTTTAATACTTCTTTTGATACTATAATAGTTTTTATAATTTTTCTAACTTTTATTATTAGATTTTAATAATTTTTAAATGTGGGGTGATATACCCAACTTCAAAAATATGTATATATATGTTTGTAGTTTATCTCATGTACAAAACAGGGTAAAAAGCGCACTTTCAAAGACTGGCATTAAGTTCAGCAAAAGCTATTAATTTTGACGACAAAACGAAAAACAAGTGTGAGGTAACAACAGACGGAATGAACAAATGAAGTGCACCATTTATCATTCAACACAAACAACAATATGTTTGGAAACTTTAGTAAAATTTAATCATTTTTCTACGTTAATCACCCTCAATAATTTAAATTGTTACTTATTTCTTGTAAATGAGGGCAGTGCAAGATCTTAAGTGTGGGAAGGGATGAAATTCTTTCAGTTTTAAAATTTTTTGACTTATACACTTGGTTTAATAGCCACCGTTAAACTTTACTAGTAACGCAGTAGTTGTATTAGAATCTAGTGCTCTCTGATAATAAAGAACAGTCCTAGTCTTATATACTGACTACCCACTTCTAGTAAAATTTTTAAAAATTTTCAAATAAATGAATTCAAAATCATGTTTATACATATTTATGAACGATAAAACTAGGTGTTAATACCGAAATTGTCGTTACCTCGTAAAGGACATAAATTGAGAAATAACCTAAAATGTTAGAATTTATTTAAAATGGAATAGAGGAGAATAAAAAGGCAAAGAAAGGAAAATAAAAGCCAAGTGTGGGAAATTTTTACCAAGTTATTTAAATCACATATCACATATCTTTATACAAATAATTAAAGATACTTTTGTTTTGAACAATTTTATCAGTTTTACCCGATTTCTTATAATATATTTGAAAGAAATGTGCCACTTGATTTAAAAGGAAGTAAAGTCTTCCGAGAAAAAGACACGCGCTTCTTGATTTAGGTCAGGAAGTTGTCGTCCAGACCAGTTGTATAGACTACGAAAAACCTTGAAAAGTTTTCTCGAAAATCAGCTGGAAATTCACGGACCTCAACATCAAACAGGGTCGCCAAGTGGTCAGACTTATCCTAACCATGAGAGGATCTGTCTCGTACAATGGGGGGCACCGTGCAAATTAGCTTATAAAACTAATGAATCAGATCCCCAGAAAGGATAATCTCCTTAAAGATCAAAAATCAGCTTTTAAGCCTGATATTACTCAATCCTTGAGATTGACCTTAAAGATTGAGAATTCAAACTCATGAAATTCGATGATATCTAAACTCGAGCTTGAACGAGAAAATATTTTTATCAAATTACAAACCGATTTGTTTTCTGAAAACCTATTTTCAATGTGTTCATTACCATTGAACGTAAAATCCTAGGAATTCACCCGAAATTCATTAGGTCACCTGAACCAAATCGGGTGTCAACAGTAAGAATGGTGGTTGCATAGCATGGTCGAAGACAGGACCTTGTGCCAGACTGAAAAACTATAGGGTGATCTTTACTATTGCTCCTACAAAGGATAGTAATTGCATTCGACACGATATAGACCATAATCAAAAGCATGTCATTAGACATTGCCTTAACAGTTGCTTGTTCAACGCTTTCCTTTACAACCGGACGGTAGTTTACCGAAAGGTAATATACGGAGCAAGTATACTGGATGTGTTGCTTTCCCAATACAAGGTTAGCAAGTGGGTGACACAAAACCATAAGTTTTGAGCTAAAATTTTCAAATCTGAAACCCACGAAACCCACAAAAACAATTTGCAAACACCGGGGAAGGGTTATTCCGGAAAACTTGTCTAGGTTAAAATCTAGCATGTATTTTCCAAAGATCAAATGTTTTCATAAAGATCCAATTTTCTAAAAGATCTAAATTTTTATAGTCATGTGGGACTGTAAACCACATCGTTACTATCATTGTTCATACCGTCGTATTAAAATCACTGATGTACAAAGTGTGAAGAATAAAGAAGTGATTCAAGTATGTTTTTATTTCAAGTTCTATATTACTTGAGGACAAACAACGCTCAAGTATGGGAATATTTGATAATGCTAAAAATAAACATATATTTCATAGCATTATCCTTCAAGAAAGACAAGCTTTTAGTTGTAATTGTTCTATTTACAAGTGATATTCGTTTAAATATTAACAGGTGAAGACAAAAGACAGATTCGACGATTTGAAGACGCAAACGATCAAAACGCTAAAGAGTACAAAGTACAATCCAAGTGGTTCAATTTATTGATGAGAAACGTCTCAAAATTACAAGAGTACAAGCCGCAAAACGCAAAGTACAAGATATTAAATTATACGCAAGGACGTTCAAAAATCTGGAACCGGGACCTGAGCCAACTATCAACGCGCGACGCAACGGACCTAAAATTACAAGTCTACTATGCACAAGAATATAATATATATATATATATATATATATATATATATATATATAATTATATAAAATTATATATATTATATTATATATATTAAAATATAATGTCAACAAGCAAGAAAACAAAATGATGTGAGCTGGATCCCCAGGCTATGCGATCGCATGGCCAACATGAACAAAATCCATGCGATCGCATGGCAGCAAATTGTTGGTCAGGTTCTATAAATTGGCCAGTTGCTCGACTAATTTTACACACAATATATCCATTTATCATCATACTCTCTCAATATATTTATATTTATATTTTATAATTTTAATTTTAATATTAAATTAATAATAATAAGGTTATGGTAGCGAATGTTGTAAGTTTGTAAGTCGAAATTCTGTCCGTGTAACACTACGCGATTAATACTCATTGTAAGTCATGTTCAACCTTTTTAAATTAATGTCTCGTAGCTAAGTTATTATTATGTTTATTTAAGCCGAAGTAATCGTGATGTTGGACTAAATATTAAGACGGGGTTATTGGGCTTTGGACCATAATTGGGGTTTGGACAAAAGACCGACACTTGTGGAAATTGGACTATGGGCTATTAATGGGCTTTATATTTGTTTAACTGAATGATAGTTCGTTAATTTAATATAGAGATTTACAATTTGAGGTAATTATAAATAACCACATACACTCGATCGGACACGATGGACGGGATATTTATAAATACTAATAATCGTTCATTTAACCGGATACGGGGATGGATTAATAGTCACTGGACTCATTAAAACAGGGGTGGATTACATTTAAGGGGAATTGGTGTAATTGTTAATAAAGTATTAAAACCTTGGATTACACGCAGTCGATAACCTGGTGTATTCATTAAACAAAGTATTAAGACCTTGTTACAGTTCGAATCCCCAATTAGTTGGAATATTTGACTTCGGGTATAAGGATAATTTGACGAGGACACTCGCACTTTATATTTATGACTGATGGACTGTTATGGACAAAAACCAGATGGACATATCGAATAATCCAGGACAAAGGAAAATTAACCCATGGTAATAAATTAAAATCAACACGTCGAACATCATGATTACGGAAGTTTAAATAAGCATAATTCCTTTATTTCATATTTCATCGTACTTTTATTTACTGTCATTTTATTTATTGCACTTTTAATTATCGTACTTTTAATTATCGCATTTTTATTTATCGTCATTTACTTTACGCTTTAAATTAAGCTGTATTTATATTTAATATTTTACATTAGGTTTTAATTGTGACTTAAGACATAAAATCGACAAACCGGTCACTAAACGGTAAAAACCCCCTTTTATAATAATAATAATACTACTTATATATATATATATATATATATATATATATATATATATATATATATATATATATATATATATATATATATATATATATATATACAAATATAGTTTAACATAAATATAGCATTAAATTTAGTTGTATCCCTGTGGAACGAACCGAACTTACTAAAAACTACACTACTCTACGATTAGGTACACTGCCTATAAGTGTTGTAGCAAGGTTTAGGTATATCCATTCTATAAATAAATAAATAGCTTGTGTAAAACTGTATCGTATTTAATAGTATTTTGTAATAAAAATATAACTATTTCGTATACACCTCGCATAACATCAACGTGCTACAGGCGTCGCTCCCGGCATTAAGTCAATCTAAAATTCTACGTCTCTATGCGGTGGAAGACTTGGTAATTCTCTCGAAAGGACCTTAAGGAAAATTTCTAATGGTTGAGACATCTTCGGGTCTCTTAACTGCTGATTCAACTTTGCTCATATGTGCTAGAATTGCGAGACATCCTTATCTCATGTACTTCTGAACCTTCTAGCAATGAATGTAACACAACGGTGTACTAATCTTCTCTCCGTACACCATCATTGATTCGTCTTCGGTAAAAGAAATTTGAATGGCCTTCTGGTCGCAACAGCCTCGATTGTGTCGTCAGATAACCAGTCCATTCGAACCACAATGTTAAATAAAGAGATATGGTAGTCCAAGTATAATAATTTAACTCCAAGCATCACTCATGTAGATTTCTATTGTAATGGCACGCCAATCTTCGAAAAGAGTACTGTTCGGTACGGAAGGTCGTTATGAGTTTAACGATATGGGTCTTAACTTATAATTTGCAAAGGATTAGGAGAAATCGTTGATTTAAGTTTGGGGTGAGTTGCGAGTGAGAGACGTTTACGATGGAAGTGTATGATCAAACTTCTTAAAGCAGGACCTCCTTAAACTAAAATGACATTAATCATGACGCATTTCATTCCCAGTTGATAGTTCCATAGAGTTTACGTTGTCCAAGGTAGATACTGGATTCTAAATGTTGTGATGGAATTCTGTAGCGACTAAGCTTCTATCGGCACCGGTGTTGAGAGTATATAATCGTTATGATTGTTAAGTAGGAAGGAATTCATGACAAACTTTATTAAAGTTGATGTTGAAAGCAGTGTGAGTTATCAGACTTGCCCACATCGGTGGGGGAGAAGAACGAAATACCTTTTATGAGGGAAGGTGTGAATACCTCTTCCGGTAGACTCGTATTGGAATGCAAAATCGTGAAGCTGCGGGTGGCTGAATGATAGGAAAGTAGGACATTAAGTAGACAATATCTACTACGGATTTCGCAGGCTGTTACAAGGAATTCATCCTCTAAAGATAAATCCGAAACGAGTCGTGATGCATAGTAGCTAGTAGTAAATCGTGGAGGTGCTAGTAGTGGTGAGTAGTATTTAGTATGGTAAGTACCAATGGGTGGCATCAAGTAGTAACTAGTAATGACAAGCAGTGAGAAAGTAGTGATCAGTCGTGTCTAGCAGTAAGAGGCGACGTTGTGTAGTAGTAAGCAACGATAAGTAGTAGTATGAGACGATGAGTATGTTATATTAGAGTCTTTGTAGTGTCAAGTAGTGTTTGGTGGTGACGGACAGTGTCAATTAGTGATAAATTATGACGTGATTGCACGTTTCTTATAGGTTCTAATAGCAATTAATTCGCACAGTGTAATTTTCTACACATATTGGAGACTATACGGTTCAAGTTCTAAACGATGTTTATTCTAGTAACCTACTTGACTTGCTTCCAATTCCTTATTTTGTGATTTCGGAACTTCTATATGAGTTACCGTAATGTAATCCCAGTCATTACATTACGCTATCTCGCATATCCATTCGACATCACTCCATAAGTTCAAGATAGCGTAGTCAACTTAATGCTCTAAAGTGTCGCGTCGTGTGTACGTATGTGATTCGTGACATCATATATCTAGTCCAAGTCCATATCATTATGGGTATAGATGCGTATATGCATGTGATGTCTAATATGTAGCCCTACGGGTAGCATAGTAGAGCAAACAGTGCAAGCATGGCGTACATTACATTGCTGATTACAATCAAACTATAGCTAGCTCACCAACATTCGTGTTGACATTTTTAAGCATGTATTTCTCAGGTGCTTAGGTGTTGTTGCTTCCGCTGTTAGACTTGCTGTTATAGACTCACCATGTTAGACTTCCGCTACATTGTTTAGAGATGTCTCAGTCATGGAACTTTTACTTTGCATTCACAACTTATGTTACATTTGAACAATGGCTTTGTAATGACCTTTGTGTCAGGTACTTATGTTAATGCTTTCTATTTATAGAAGCACATTATATTTTGTAAAACATTTGGCGTTGGTAAAAACGTTATCTTTTCATGAATGCAAAACTTGTTTTTAAAACAGCATATAGTGTTGTAACCGTGCAATGGACCCGTTGTTGATGATCCGTACACGTTGATTTTGTACGGGGCGTCACACGTGTATCCCCTAGGATACATCATTAAGTCCTGTAATACCCCATCAGAATCCACTAACGGTGTATTAACTCTGGTCCCAATGCTCGGCTTGAATTCTACATAACAGCAATGTTCTACGGCGGAAGCAACTAATACCTGAGATAAAACATGCAAAACGGATCAACATAAAGTTGAGTGAATCTACAGGTTTGAGTAAATAGTTCTCGTATGTTTCATAAAACAGTTTCCATAAATCGTTTGTCGAAAATCATTTCTCAAAATCGTTTACTGAATAAACCACTAAGGTTTAATCTCAAAAAGTTTGCATATAGCAAATGCTAAGTAATAAACTGTTTGTAAGATGTCAAGTTTCAACTGTGAGTGACATCAAAAAGTTCTTTTCATTTCATCTGTTTGTAGACATTAACATGTCTAGTTCAAGTTTGTAAACATCATGTTTAAATAACATTCATCGTAAGTTAGGCCACGAGATTTCTGAAAAGCTTCGTAATAATATACACTTATCATGAGCACTTGATTATAAAGCTTTAACCTTTACGTGAGCCGAGCACACATATTAGTTTACCCTATCCTGGTGATACACCGATCAAGTGTACGAGTAACAACTATATAAGCACCTGTTTAACGTTGCGGTGAGGTTTGTCAAACCTAACGGTACCGTCCCTATAAAGTCGAGCTTACAAAGTAACTAATATAATCAAGCTAAGGGATTTTTGATCTGAACTCATATGTATATTCTTGGTAAGTTACTCGTGCCTAATATGTAATATCGTTATAAAAACAGTTTAAGAAAATAGTTCAAAAGTAGCATGTATCTCATCCCAAAAATGTTGATGAAAAAGGGACTGTAGACTCACCTTAGCAAAAGCACATGAAATATCTTAGCAAAACGTACTACAGTCGAACAATCTTGATCGAACAACGCAACCTAATCACGTAAGTCATCTTAAGTATACACATATAGCTCATACTATGTCAACCCATAGTGTACGCAAAGTCCTAGTGCTCAGACTGACTCAACGAACAAGTAAAAGTCAACTAATCCAAGCAAGTCAACAAAAGTCAACCAAAGTCAACCCTAAAGTCAACTCGGTCAAAGTGGTCAACTAAAGTAAAAAATCTCAGTAGGTCATACAAACATGTTCAACAAGTCAAACCAAGGTCAAGTATCACTTTACAAGTCATAATTAAGCATATTGCACTTTTGCACCTTAAAGCATGCCTTAGAAATTCGTACGTCGTAGAAAGATCCAACTATAGCTCATAGCACATAAATCATTAAATCATGAACAACTCCAGATCATAACTACACTTAAAATAGATTCTAAAAAGTCCATCCAAAGCCTCATACAATAAATAAAAGCCCAATATCAGAAAGGGTCAATTCATAGTTCATTACAGAAATTTCTGTCCGCGCGTCAGTTTTTAAACATTTTTCATAAAATATAGAAAATAGATTTTGACGAACGGCCAATTGGATTCCTATAAAAAAATATCAAAGTTTTAGTTATAAAATAATCAGAAACATTTATTTAGCCAATTTGTATAGTTTTGCAAATCTTTACAGACTCATCAGTTTTTAATCATCAACCGGACACATCACTTAGACGAGCATATATCTCATGGAAAATCACGTTCTCACAAGTTATCAAACAAATGAAACATGTCAATAAACACTTAAACTAACATATTCCATAATATAAAAGTCTAAATCAATTCCTAGTTCACTCTATCAATTTTTATGTAACTTTGAAAAATGATTCAGCTCACTTTAGAAACCAAATCTTCGTTTTGACATAACGGGAGCATTACATAACCTTTTGAGGCAAATCTTAAGTCTAAATTGCATAAATTTTCACAAGGAATATAGTAGTACACTTTATATAAGCTAAAACACAAAGCATGCAACTCATAAAATTCGGATTACATGTGAAACCCTAACGAAACTTCGATTAATCATATCTTGAGCATACGATAACGAAATCATGCAAAATCAAAGTCCAAACTCAATAGTTTTTTAATCTCTATCCATCTAGATAATCATCCAAGATCAATTCATAAGTCAATTTTATCAGATTCATAAGATACAAATTCGCGATTCATGCAAACAACATCAATCGAGCAATTAAACGATAAACGACAACTCTATACGCAATCAATTGAGCACTAGACCTCATTACACTATGTAATTGCATAAACACAGATCTAAAGAGATTAGGGTTAGTGGTTTTATTCCTTTAAAACACAAATTGCTTATACCAATAGATAGAGAACGATGAGAGGAAGCACTTTCGTGAAGCAAGATTGCTCGAACATCAAAAATTGAAGGTGATCATGGGGATGATGATGATCAACGACTTGGAGGGTGTTGGGGGCTGATCCAAGTCGTGAATGGGGGGTTAGGGTGGAAGAATGGATGTATTTTCCTATTTAAGGATATAATTAGGGCCTAATCCAATCACCCAATAAGGAAACTAACAAGAAACAAATCCATTAAGGGTTCCTATGGGTAATTTCGGCCAAAGGGCTGTAAAAGGGAGTCCATGGATTCTAAAATGTTGCTAGATGATTTTCTATGGGATCCCGTTAAGAGCCTTTAAGTGTCGTTAACCGAAAACGCAAACCGGAACGTTAAACGTCAATTTCTCGCGTTTTTGATCTATATAAATTCTAATAAATTGAAAGTATATTTAAAACATAATAATTACATAAAATAATTATTAAAAGTGAAATACCATTCATTTCGTTATTTTCTTGTACGTGCTTGGTCCGTTTCGAGTGCCGTTAACCGTACCGAATCTCCGGAACGTTAACTAGTCGTTAAAACGAATTCACCGGATTTAATTTACTAAATAAACAATAAATTAAATAAGTTTTTCATAAAGTCAATAATTATTAGAAATAATTATTTTATCGTTTTTCTGAGTTCCGTAAACTGAAAAGCTTTCTAGGCGATTAACTTAATCGTAACGTTTTCTAGTTATTTCTCTATCCGAAATAAGTTCACAAATTAATATAACATATTAATTCAAGTAATCCACTAGGATCAAGTATGCATTTAAATCAATCAAACACATAAAGTTCTAAGTAATCACCGTTAAATATTTAACGGACAAGTAACGATAGTGAACGAAAAAAGTCGGGTTGTTACAAGTCCCCCCCCAGTTTAATGTCTTTATTTTTGCAAAAAATAAAGTCATTAAACTAAAAATAAAAGATGCCTTTTTTCTCGAAGACACAAAACTGTTGTAGCCTTCTGTATTTCTGTGCTGACGTCACATTACTAATTATGAATTTGCCCCCAAAATGTTTTTGATTTATTTTCAAAATATAAATTGTTGCCCAATTAATCTGGTCTATACACGTGTCTCAATCTCATCCTTTCATCATCTATTTGCTGGACTATAAATAACCCGTTCCCCTATCCTTTTTCCTTTTCCGAAAACTGATTATTTGCTTTGAAGATAACTGCAATTACTCATTTTAGCGATTTGATAAGTGCAAGGTTAGTTATCACTCATCTTTCTCTTCTGCGTGTATTTCTTTTATTTTGTATACTACCATGGCTGAATTCAGCAGCACTTCTTCCCAAAGAGACAATCGCGATGTGAGCACTATTCCTTCGAGTATCAACGAAGCCGAAATAGATAGACTATGTATAGATCATAGAAATCTTAGATTGCTGAACCCTATGGTTCATTCTTCAAGTGATAGGATGAATAAACCTCCTAAAAAGATGATCACACTGTATAAGCTTCAACTTACTATAGGTAACCTTCGTATTCCTCCCTTCGTTTTTCTTCAAGGACTTCTGTCTCACTATGGGATTGGTCTTAGCCAAATTCATCCACTCGGGATGCAAAAAATTGTGCTTTTTGAAATGCATTGTAACGCCGTTGCTAAAATTCCAAGTATAAACGTTTTTCATGAGTTGTTTAAAACTCGATTGGTGAGTAAATGCCGATACACATTTGACTGTAAAGCTAATAAACCTTTCACTGGAACGAAAGAAACTTCTTTAAAAAGGTGGAAAGAACCCTACTTTTTTGACAACGAAAGGATTATTCAGGATAATTGGGCAAACATTCAGAAATGGAGGAAAACAAAAATAGGAGTAAGTAAGTCAATCACACTGTCTGATGATGAAAGAACAACTGTTGAAGATTGGAAGTCATTAGAACTTCCACAACGGTCATATGCTGATAATGAAGCCATTTTAGTCCGTTATGGAATGAGTGACAACTGGCGTGCTGGATTTGCACCAGTGTTGCACTTGAAAGGCTGTGGTAGGCATTTTATGAATATGCTATACTTGTATTATGTCTTTGTGAAATGTATTCTTATATACTTTTTGTTTGATGTTTTCATCTGTTGCAGAAGAAGAAATGCAGGTCTATAAAGTGTTTAAGAAGGCCAATTTGGATTCCCTTTCTGTGACTGACTGGCCAAAGACTGATAGTGA